>NC_079427.1:6346660-6354160 GCF_026213295.1 Gadus chalcogrammus | reverse complement strand
TCTAAACAGAAGGCCTTCCGTAGTGCAAGGCAGGATCACTTTTTAAAATCATGAAAAGGATTCATTTAAAACCTATAGAATCAAATTTAAGTAAAGCAAATCAAACGATTGGTACAGTATGCATTTTCCCTACAAAACACAATTATATTGTTGTCTGTTTTCTATTGTCATCAAAATGGAGTCCAAACCGAACCCCCGTCGTATGGACTAACCTCTCTTCCTCCTCTTCCTCATCCCTGTGGTCCAGGGTCAGACTCAACGTCCTCTTCCTCCACCCCAGAGGAAGGAGACACAGAGGACGACGGACAAGCAGTGAGTACCACAGCACCACCACCACCACCACCACCACGATACCATTAAACCACCCCTACTATAAAACCACACCACCTTCTCACCATACCATCACACCTACCTCCACCATCATACCTCCACCATTATATCACCATGTCTCCACAATACCTGCACCATTGCCCCACCATTCCTCCACGTGACCGCCATACCTCCACCATCATACCGCCAAACCTCCACCATACCTCCACCATCATACCACCATACCTCCACCATCATACCACCATACCTCCACCATACCTCCACCATACCTCCACCATCATACCACCAAACCTCCACCATCATACCACCATACCTCCACCATACCTCCACCATCATACCACCAAACCTCCACCAAACCTCCACCATCATACCACCATACCTCCACCATCATACCACCAAACCTCCACCATCATACCACCATACCTCCACCATACATCCACCATACCTCCACCATACCTCCACCATCATACCACCATACCTCCACCATACCTCCACCATACCTCCACCATACCTCCACCATCATACCACCATACCTCCACCATCATACCACCAAACCTCCACCATGCCTCCACCATCATACCTCCACCATACCTCCACCATCATACCACCAAACCTCCACCATGCCTCTACCACCATACCTCCACCATACCTCCATCAGACCACCAAAACACCACCTCACTGCAAGCACCGTCGCACGCTCAAAGACACACGGATTTGTACTTACGTGCCAGCGTGTCACTTCCAGTCCCACACAGGAAGTGAGTCGTCGTCCAACAGCAGGAAGGAGATGCTTCCTAAACCCATCACCATAGTAACCAGTGAGTCATCCTCCACCTGCTTCGTGCGGCCTGAGGAATTTGGCTTCGCCGCCGGACACGGTGTAACCACGCAGACGCCAGCGCAGGTACCACGTCACCACGGTTACCGCCCGGATAATTACCGCCAATCGTTCAGCCATCCCTCCATCCTCGATCGGTTCATCAACGAGTCAATTCATTCACCCATGCTCCATTCATCCAAACCTCATTTATAATAGTGACGAGGGGTCTAACACGACGGCGCAATGATCAACTTTACCCTTGAAATGTTTGAAAAATATTTTGTCTTATTTACTCCAAATGTATTTCCTCAAGGCTTTATGTTTTCTTGTGCATGTTTTCATTCATCGACACATTCGATATTTAGTTTGGCGTCCCTATACAAGTATCATCAAGATCACCAATCCCACGTCAATCCCACACTGACCGTTACTCCACCCCCCTCCCCCCCCCCACCCCTCCAGATCCACACCAGACCAGGGCAGCTCTCGCAGGTCACGGCCGTGCTGAACCCCCCCACGCCCCCGCCCCCTCCCCCGGCACCCCCCACCCCTCCGTCGGGCCCGCCGGCCTCCTCCTCCTCCCCTCTCTCCCCCACCTCCCCCACCATCTCCCTGCTGGAGGAGGGAGACCTGCGCAGCCTGGACCCCTGCAAGGACCTGTGGGGCTCGCGGGGCTACGAGGACTACCGGCGGGCCGCCTCCACCAGGACCATGGTGGGGGGGCTGACGGGGGGCGTGGTGGTGGGCGTCGGCGGGGCGGGGCTGCAGGACAAGTCGGAGCTGTGCGTGGTGCGCTTCGAGAAGGAGCCCGGCTCGGCGGGGGGCGGCCCGGCGGGCTGCGAGGTCACCGTCAGCCTGGACAGCAAAGGGTCCCGCCAGCGGCTCTCCTCCTCCTCGCCCACCTGCGTGGCCTCCTCCGCCCACCCCTCCTCGGGGGTCTCCTCGGCCGCCGGCTCCCCCCAGGAGACGGGCAAGTGCTCGCCCTCGCCGTCGCCCTGCTGCCTCCACGCCTCGCTGGCCATGCCCCCCTCTCGGACTCGGAAGCGCGGCGGCGGCGGCGGAGGGAACGGGGGCGGGAGCGGGAGCGGGGGCAACGGGAGCGACCCCGGGGGCTGCACGGGGGTGTGCCCCGACGACGAGGACAGCCCGTGTCCGCAGGGCTCGTCGTCGTGCTCGGCGCGCTGCGTGTACTGCCGCTCCGTCTTCAGCTCCTCGGAGAACGGGCGCGGGCGCTGCCGGGACGCGCCCGACCCGGCGCTGCACTGCCTGCGCCAGTGGACGTGCGTGTGGTGCGCCGAGAGCCTGCTGTACCACTGCATGTCGGACTCGGAGGGGGAGTTCTGGGAGCCGTGCTCGTGCGAGGACTCACCGGGCGGCAGCGGTGGCGGCGGCGGCGGCGGTGGCGGCCACACGCTGTGCTGCGCCCGCTGGCTGGCGCTGCTGGCGCTGTCGCTGTGCGTGCCGTGCATGTGCTGCTACCTGCCGCTGCGCGCCTGCCTGCAGTGCGGCGAGCGCTGCGGCTGCTGCGGCGGGAAACACAAGGCGGTGCGGTGAGGGGGGGGGGGGGGGGGGGGTGGAGGTTGAGGTGAGACGAGTGGGGTTAGGGTGGGGGTTCTATGGGGTGGATGACAAGAGAGAGAGTCTAGTGGAGGGAGAGGAACCGGGAAGGAGGTGGAGCTTAGCGGAGTGCAGGAGGAAGTGGGTGGCAGCAGTAGGAAGCAGTTGACCCTCGACCGCCTCTCCCCCCCTTCCCCCCCACCCCACCCTCAGCTGTGACATCATGGCCCCTCTCATGCCCCCCCCCCCCCCCCTCGCCAACAGCCTTCCACTGGTTCTCTCTCTTCAACCTGGGGGCCTTCTCGCTCGCCCCGGCCTAGCCGCAGGTGGAGGTCCGCGGGCTCCTTCTGAACGGACTCACCCCCCCCACCCCCTGTGCCCCCCCCCCCTCCTCCTCCTCCTCCCGAGGTTGACCTGACCGACACCGCACTACAGCAGGAGCGTTGCTACGGAAACTATGATGTGTACACTGTTTCTAAATGTTCTTCATTTTGTTTTAGGTTTGTTTTGCTTTCTTTTTTTTTTTGAGAGAGAGAGCGAGAGAGAAAAACTGACAAAAAAACTAAAGATGTTTATATATATGATTGTTTTAATTTGAACTGGTATATTTTATTAAACGTGAAAACATGGAATCCCCCCCCCCCCCCCCCCACACCACTACCATCGTCAACCATTCCCGATGACACACACACACAGACAAGTTCACGTATTCACAAACCTTTGGTCTATAGGGAAGTTAGTGTTTTGTTTAGCTTGTTCATTGGTCAGAAAGTCCAAGTGTATCTTGATGTGAGTCTACATCCTAGTGAGGTTCAGACAGATAGGTCAAGAGAGAGGGAGAGAGATGGGTGAGTCCAGCCAATGAGAAGAAAGAAAATATCTAAGGGTGTTGCGGTTGTCTGTTTGGGTTGAATCAGTGTTACGAACGCCTGGTGGGATACTTAATCAAATGGAAAGGTGCAATGCTAACCTTACAGAAGAATATATATACGATTGAAAGTAGTTCCTGTGTAACCCTTTCAGGAACACGTTTATCAAATCTGCGGGTCTTACTGTGTTGGCATTTCCCTTGCATAATCAGTAAAGGTGCTAAATAACGGAGGCCTACTGGCACACAGTTAAAATGACAGAATATTTGAGCTCCCAAGACCCCCCAAAAACACCCAGGCCTACGCCGCAGTGTGACCCCATCCATGACCTAGCTGGGCCTTTAAAGAAGTAACGCACCAAAAAAGAATTGTGCAATGAACTGTACTGTAGTCATATTTTTGTACCGATTGCCCAAATAGGAAGAAAACCTGATCCGTGAAACGAATCCTATGGCATCCTGTTGTGTCCGACACTGCACTAGTTGTTAATCTCATGTAGGATTGGAGGGTACAGATGTGGCCCACTCACCTTCTCAACCCGAGGCCAAGTAAAAGCAAGTGATAGAACAGGGTTCTTTGCCGAGTGTTTCTTCAATGTGAAAACCACCGGTCACTGTCGGGTTCTGAACCAAAGCCCAGGCCGCTACAACCCGCCCAGGCCATCTACAAGACTGTGCCAGGGAATTAGAGATGTACGTTCTTAATGTGCCGGTAAATCGGTTATGCGGACCGGAATGGAAGGGAGTGGCTTGCGTCAGTTGGTTGCAGACCGGTGCGGTGGCCAGTAATGCTCTGCGTTCATATTACAGCAAGGCCGTTTATATTAGAAAAGGTAGCCAGGATGTGATGGATATAATGTCTTGGGACCTTGTTATTTTGCTACCTTACCTCTATCACTCGGAAGTCATTAGTCTCACGTGTCTGACCAGGAATCACAGCGGCCTGAGCTTCACGGAAGCCTAACACAAACATTTGATATACTTTTTCATTTCTGGCTGTCGGGTCGCTTGCCTGATAGCGGTGCGGGCCATGTTTGGTTATGGGATCCAGACCCTTACCCTGTACGTCCCAAGTATTCCACAGCTGGAACACCTCTGAAGATCTCCCGTCTCTGATATCTGTTCGACTGCCATTGTTTCTGTGTAAACCCCCGCCCCCACCACCACCACCACCACCACACCAGGCTGCAGTGGAAACACACACACACGCACACAGTCCCCCCCCCCCCCCCCCCCCCAGCCTAATAAACCACTGCACCGTCCTTGTCAGATCCCCACGAAGACCCCGTCTTACATCTTAATAAATGTGCCTTTTGATTTGATTAATCAAAAACCTATGATTTCTGAAGTAACTGTGTTTAAGTACTTTTTGTTTTCTCCTTTCCGGGTTATTGATTTCTGCCGATGTGCATATTTTCCAAATGTACGTATTTATTAGTTGGAAAGTAATTGATGAGATATGAGCTGTTTATTTATTTGAGATATTTATTCTGATTCTTTCTTTTTTGGAGACAGGTTTTTAATCTTGTGTGCCGTCTTACTTCTGACTTTGTGCCAATGTGCTGCTTTGAGGTGTTACATATCGTGGGTTTGTATCATTATTAAACCCCCACTCTATATTTTAAATGACGCGTCTTCCCTTGCTCGCTGCCTTGTGTGTGTGCGTGTGTGTGTGTTGATGGAGCAGGTCACATTTTAACTTGAGGCTGACATACCATGTCTAACCCTGCTCGCTTCATTGAGTGTCTGCTTTGCGTCTGCTGTGTGTGTGTGTGTGTGTGTGTGTGTGTGTGTGTGTGTGTGTGTGTGTGTGTAGTTGGAATCATTTGAACCCTGGCCTGAATACCAATCCTGAACCAAGTTACAAATTGTAATTTTCCTAATTTAAATTCACACTGGGTATTTCACTTAACTCATCAAATATGTTACATAATCTTTTAACACATCTGTCAATATACCTAGGGTCCGTCTGTCTGGCAAATTTTGGTCAGAACAATGTGGTGTGCTTTCGCATAATCGTCAACGTCCAAACATTTCAACTGACCAATAGAGGTAGCCAACTAGCTCCTTGTAGCTAGTTGCTACCTGAAGTCTAGTAAGTACAGGAAGTAAAACGATAAGACAGAAATACTCAAAAACTTGAAAATTACTTATAAAACTTTACTCATCAATAGCTGGTCCAATGGAAACAGTGTGACATGGTTTTGTAGTATCATTTGAACCCTTAACGGTAAATAAAACGTGTTGGAAGACTTTAGCTTCCATTCGACTTACAATAGCGTGCATTACTCTAGTGTTAGCCATTACTGCTAGCGACATGGCTAACATTGGTGTGTATCATGTTGTTGATGAGGTGTGATCGTGGTAAGGCCCAGTGGTAGATAGGAGTAGGGTCACTTGGAAGAAGCCATGTGCTGCCTCTTGTGTTTGAGGATCTCGGTGGAGCTGAGGGTCAGGTCCTCATCGCACACGTCACAGTGATACAAGCGTGTCAGGCTGGGCGCAGACAAGGAGCATGTTGTGATGCTGCTCTCTGCCACTGAAAAACGACAACAATGTACAAATAATATAAATAATGAAAGACTGTCATAGTTGACAGAAACATTATTTTTTTGTCAAGCAGGAAAAGAAAAGATAAAGCAAAAATAAACAAACGGTTTGATTTCTCACCGGCTTCTTTCTCTTGCAGTTCCCCGGGTGGCCTGCAGGTGGCCTCGTGCTGCATGCGCTCCAGTGGAGTGAACGGCATGTAGAGGGCGCAGTTTGGACACGTCCAAAACGTCCGCAGACACTCGCTGTACAGATCCCTAGAGTCCTGCAACACACCCAAAAAAAATACTCGTAAAATACTAGACCTGCTCTGTTCAGCGCATAACAGAGGAGGTTGAACCATGCGCTTAACCATTATAGGTAAGTTGGGAGGATGTTGGTGAAGGTGATGCATTTAAAAAGTTAACATTTGATGTGCCATTTACTACTTACTATCTTACAAAGTGTATTTTGCTACATATTATACAGCAAAATGTTCAGATAGACATGACAAAACTAATTCACAAAAAATCGTATCAAATCACAAAGCACTGGATCAAACCTCCTGTCATTACACAGGAAGCAGGAAGGGGAAAAGCGCCCTTCTGATTGGTTGAGGGGTGGTCACATGACTCACGGCCAGACAGTTGTAGGTGAAGTAGGGGGAGACCCTCAGGCCTCCTTTGATGGGGTCCGGCTTGGCCTCCACGCCCGGGAACAGAGGGTTCTTGGCGGGTTCGCTCTGGGGTTGGGGGCCCACGTACAGGTTCTGTGTTTGGAAGGCTGTCAGTCTCCGCAGGCTGTAGGACACCTGCCACGAGGAAGGAGAGGCGGCAGAGGCAGGAGGAGAAGGCGAGGAAGGGAGAGGAAGGAGGAAGAGAAGGCTGTCAGAGCACAAACTCTAAAACAGGAGCCCTTGAAGGAAAACGTCCATCCCAAAGCAGCGAGTAACATCTGATTGGTCAGTACCTCCGTGTAGAGCATGAAGCGGACCAGACCCTCGCTCAGTTTGTCCATGTCTTTACGGGACACTCCACCGGCTCCCGAAGACCCCTGGCCCGGACCCTGGCCCTGACCCGGACGAAGACCCTGGCCCTGGCCGAGACCCTGGCCCTGACCGAGACCCTGGCCCTGGCCGAGACCCTGGCCGAGACCCTGGCCCTGGCATTGACCGATCCTGGCCTGCAGGAGGCGCTCCCAGTCCGCCCGCAGGCTGAGGGCCGAGGACAGGACCTTGAGGGACCCGTCGGGGTCCCGGAGCTCCAGCTCCAGCCAGCCGTCCACCACCAGCCGGCTGCAGTCAGCGTTGCTGTCCACACAGTTGGCCACTAGGAGCAGAGCCTGGAGGGGAAGACACAGAAAGACATGGACAGAGAGAGAGAGAGAGAGAGAGAGA
>NC_079427.1:6311660-6341660 GCF_026213295.1 Gadus chalcogrammus | reverse complement strand
CCACCAATCACAACGTCCACAGGAAGCTGGGCCAGCAGGCTTCCTATAGAGGTGAGCTCCCCTCGGCTGTCTAGCGCCCCCTGCTCCCTCAGGTAGGTCACTGCAGTCTGGATGCTGGAGGGAGGAGGAGGGTCGATGAACACGAAGGACCTCGGGTCCCCCA
Organism: Gadus chalcogrammus; assembly: GCF_026213295.1. NCBI lineage: Eukaryota > Metazoa > Chordata > Actinopteri > Gadiformes > Gadidae > Gadus > Gadus chalcogrammus. The sequence goes on along the minus strand of NC_079427.1, from coordinate 6,341,497 downwards.
GTCCCATGCTCTTCATCTGCGAAGAACAGTTACATCAGAGAACCACTGGGTTACACCAAAGAACATCAACCTCCCATCAGAGACCTGTAGTGTACCATCATAGGACCTCAACCTTACATCATATAACCCCAACCCATTCATCAGAGAACCGTAACATTTCATCAAAGAAACTCAACATTTCAAAGAGCCTCAACATTTCATCAAGAACCACTACCTGGTATCAAAGAAACACAACCTGTGTGTGTGTGTGTGTGTGTGTGTGTGTGTGTGTGTGTGTGTGTGTGTGTGTGTGTGTGTGTGTGTGTGTGTGTGTGTGTGTGTGTGTGTGTGTGTGTGTGTGTGTGAGTGACTGACTGACTGACTGACTGACTGACTGACTGACTGACTGACTGACTGACTGACTGACTGACTGACTGACTGACTGAGTGAGTGAGTGACTGAGTGACTGAGTGAGAGAGAGAGAAAGAGCGTAGTTCACCTGGAGCACCAGCGAGTCCAGCGCCACCCGGTGGATCTCCGGGACAGGGTAAGGAGCGAAGGCGTCGTAGTCGGACTCTGCGTAGAGGCGGTAGCAGACCCCGGGGCCTGTGCGCCCGGCTCGGCCCTTCCTCTGCTCAGAGCTGGCCCGGCTGATCCAGAACTCCTGCAGCCGCTGCATCTTGGCTTTGGGGTCGAAGCTCATCTCCTTCACCTTCCCTGAGGAGCCGCAGGAAGGACTGTTTAGATCGTACATCCTTGTCTGGGATGCATCTGCTTGGCTTAATAAACCCAGTCCTGAACGCTGCTGGTCAGCATGAGGAAGACTAACAGTGTTTGGGCTAAGCTTGGAGTGCAACATACGTACCAGAATCCACGACAAAGCGGACGCCATCGATGGTGACCGACGTCTCTGCGATATTTGTGGAAATGATGCATTTTCTCACCCCTGGAGGGGAGATGTCAAACACCTGAAAAAGACAGCAATTAATGTTAGTCCATGGGTGTCAGAATTAGAACACACTACGCCCTGCATGTCCGTCTGTCTGAGAACAACATAATAAATGCTGCATGTCCATATGGTTCAGAACTTCACCATGCATATCCATCTGGAAAACATAAGGCTTAAGGCCTAAGGCTACCTTTCCCATCAGCCATAATTCTCGTTGCCAGGAGCCGCTTCATTTTAAGGAATTCCAGAGAGAGTTCATCTGTTAAGTGCTCTGTAACACATCAGTAGTAGCTACTGCAATAACGATCTTAAGCCTTGACTATTCTGAGCCTCACGTGGGCTGAAATGGTCCGCTCGATGTCAACGTGCTAAACACAGGGACCAGTGGTACGCCTCCGTGTAGGGCCCCGGATATGGCGGCCCCCGGACTGTGGGGGGGGGCCCGGGGTTCTGCTTGCCTTGTCCTGCTGGACCAGGGAGAGGGTGCTGTGCAGCGGCAGGACGATCCAGCGCCGGGTGTGCGTGGCGTACACCTGGCAGGCCTCCTGGATGGTGGAGATCTCGGCCACGCCGCTGAGGAAGAGCAGCAGGTCGCCGCGTTCCTCCGGCGGGTAGCGCTGGTCGATGCCCTGCAGCACGCGCAGGTACGGCCGCGGGTCCAGCTTCTCCAGGCGGGACGCCTGCTCCTCCGGGGGGATGGGCTGGTAGATCACCTGCAGTGGGAGGGGGGGGGGGGGGGGGGTTACACATGTCAGTTGTTTGATGTGTGCAACAGGAATGTTATGGTACATTAGTTTTATTTTTTTGTTTCACTGCACCGCAGTGCACATCCACCAATAGGATGTGCACTTCATGCACATCCTATTTAATATCGATGATATACGTGATACATATTTATACCTAACTTTTGTTTTTTGCGTGTGTATTATCACTACTACAGTGTTTTTGATTCTACATTGATGTGCCTTTGCCATGAGAGTTTAGAATGGTGTTATACTGCACTACATCTGATTATAAAACCCCTAAAGGACTGAATGAATAAATGAATGTAAGACTGAACATCAGAGAACGTGCTGCTAGGTTGGGCTGCTAGGTCATGCTGCTAGGTTGAACATGCTGCTGGGTGTCCTCACCTGAATGGGGAACAGCCTGCCAGGCACCTGCAGCACTGGTGCGCCGGCGAAGTAGTCGGAGAACAGCTTGATGTTGATGGTGGCCGACATGAGGATGAGCCGCAGGTCCGGTCGGCAGGACAACAGGGAGCGCAGCACGCCCAGCAGGAAGTCACAGTGGAGGTGTCTCTCGTGGACCTCGTCTACGATCAGCACCTGGTACTGGGCGAGCCCAGGGTCCTGCTGGATCTGACGCAGTAGAAGACCCTCGGTCAGGAACGACAGCTTGGTGGCCTCCGTCCGCGTCGTCTCAAAACGGATCTGGTACCCCACCTGGAAATATACATCACAGAAGCATTGCATTGTCTGTCCACTTACCTTCTTGTGCATGAGTCAATGATAGTGGTATAATATAAATATACTTTTGATATTAAGACCCTGGTGTTCCCGACAGCTTACCTTTGATCCATATTGGTTGAGACTTTCAAAGCTGACCCTCTTGGCCAGTGAGATGCAGGCGATACGACGGGGCTGGGTGCAGGCAATCTGAGTGAAGCCGGAGGAGAGGAGATACTGGGGTACCTGGGTCGACTTGCCGCAGCCCGTGTCCCCCGCCACCACCACCACGGGGTGCTGCCGCACCAGATCAACGATCCGGTCGCGGTACTGGTAGATGGGCAGATTCTTCTGGTCCTTCCGTAGTTTTGCCAGTTTTGCGAAACTCTGCCTCTGCCTGAAATCCAAGAAGTGTAAATATGCCGAACGACAGTCGGCGATCTGCTCTTGTCCCAACCCGGAGGAGCGGTTTCTGCTGTCAGACCGCCCGAGTCGCTCCTCGACGTCTCCGGTGCACACGGACACGTTGATGCGATACCGCGCGTCATACTCTTTTGGTAGACCCAGATCTACTTTGCCTTCACCCGTTTCACTGCTCTTACTAGGTCCGAGGCCATGCATGTCCTTTTTAGTCCTGAACCTCTGGAAGCGGTCAAAGAAGGCCCAGAAGTCCTTATGTTCTGGAGTCCCCGCCTGGATGTAATCATGCTGGCGAAAGAAGATTTCGTCCAACTGAGCCCGACACTGCGGGTTGTCCCAGTCCCAGCTTCCCCTGCTATCTCTCCTCTTGTCTTTATCCATTTTTTTTCTTACCGGCAATAAGTCCCCTTTGTAACGTTTTGGAGACCTTAATGAGTCACCGTCCAAGAGTGAAATGTTCAGGAGCGCTTAACGTGAGTTGAGTTGGTAAATAACCCAACGTTACTGGATAGAAGGCATCATAATAGTACCCTCCTACATCATACAACATACTGTGGTTATGATAACACTATATTCTCTATATTGCCGCAAATTATGAATAAAATGTCGACCAATGACTTTAAATCCGGTTTATTGTCAACACTTGGCAACGCAATCCCAAACCAGAGCAAACCGAAGCGGCGGAGCAATAACACGTCGGGACCATTTCCGGTCCGGCTCCTTTCAGGTCTCAAATAACAGAGACATGTCTATATGTTCCGTATATAATAAATAATGAATTAATAAAGCGTTTATTCTGACTGTTCTTTTCGGGAGACATAAAGGGCTGCCAAGTTTCACGAAATGTTTGAGTAAAATGAGTAAGAATGCAAAAAATTGTAATCTCACTCTAGATTCCAAACTCACCCCAAAGTCTTACAGAACCATGGGCCTCCCATTCACAGGGCATAGGGTTAGGGAATGATTCAATAAGGCCTTTCTTGTGAAAGAATTATTGTCGCAAGATAAATGACAGTTCCTGTAACAGTTGACTTGGTAGTTGTAGAAAATAAAAATAGCTAGTCACATATGTCTATCAGTAAATTTGAAGTTAGAGAAATTGCTTTAGGGTTTGTAAACTTTCCGATTTTTCTCAATCAGACAAACACAGCAGAAAAACAGCTACACCGTCTCAAATAATTCATTGCAGGTGCACAAATCCTATTCTACAAATCACACATTTAGAAATGTATACGATCACATAATTGCAGTTGATGCAGATGCAGTGAATATGGTGCAAAAATCCATAAAATATAAACAAAATAAGTTGTTGGCACTGCATTTCAAGCAATCCAATTGACTGTGGTTTTCGAGTGATCTGATTGGTTGATTGGGATTCACGGGTCATTTCAGGAGGAAACGGTTGGCTTCTAGTTCTCTGCGACACCAATAATACTCTTGTCCCTCTAGGCATTGGTGTAGTTAGAGCTGGGTTTTGGGTTGGTTAAGCCAATTTGACCTGCCAGCAACCTTTCCCAATCAGAGAACTCGTTATCCAGGGATATGATGAACTAATGCATTCGCACAAAACACATGCCATTGTGAGAAACCTGCATGTAAGATATTTTATTTAAAAACACTATAAAAACAAACACATACACAATACTCATGCTCATATTGCCTTTAGTGCATGATAGGGTCATACAGGTAGAGAAGATAAAAGTTGAAACTATAAGGGGTCTACTCTCCATGTGATTTCATGGCACAACAGAATGTCCAGCTGGTCGGATAGAAAACCTAATTATCCAAAAGCAGTTACACAGAAGCGCTGGAAGTTCCACACTAACGTCTCTCTTTGGCTGATCATTATCCAACATCCAAACAAATAGAAGAACATAAATATCAAACCATAGTCCTGAGCTTCTGTTAAGACATTTAACACACACACACACACACACACACACACACACACACACACACACACACACACACACACACACACACACACACACACACACACACACACACACACACACACACACACACACACACACACACACAGAAGAGAAAACTATTCACATTTTGACCATGCACTGGGATGGAAAAAAAAAAAGTGGTCATCAGTTGTGTAGGGGAAATGAAGTGAAGAATTGTGCTGCAGTTTTCTATTGTTCTTGGCGTAACATTATTCCTAAGGCCTACGATAAGGGACTGTTCACGTGTGGCACGTACCCTATGCCTTTCTGCAGCACAATGTAAAATAAAGGACAGCCAGACAATCAAATAAAAACACAAAAATAAACACTATTTACATCTTAAAAATATTAAAACAAATCTTCATTAGACAAAAAAAAAAAAAAAAAAAAAGAAGGAACAATTTCAGTTCATTGTCCACGGGGGATTTGATAGGTGGCGGTGGAAGACTTCGTCGAGCGATCCAGGTTCGGTTTGGTCTCAAAAGCCTCTCTCTCTCTCTATCTCTGGGTGGGTGATGTCCGTGCTCGTGCGCTACACTCCGGTTTTCTCTTTGATCCAGCCTCTGTACTTGGTGACGCGGGTGTAGATGCCCGGCTTGTTTCTCCGAGCGCAGCCGTCTCCCCAACTCACCACCCCGGCCAGGAACATGCGACCTCCCTTGGAGGGGCTGGAGAGGGGCCCGCCGGAATCCCCCTGGGAGGAACACACACAGACACAAGACGTGTGTGAGCACTATGTATGCTGCCGTGTTAAATACCTGACACACATTACATTTACCCTTAGCAGACGCTTTTGTCTAAAGCGACTTACATGATGAAATTATCTGTTTACCTCCTCCCTGACAAAAGAGAAAAGGACAGACAAAGAAAAGCCGGAAGGCGGGTAGTACCTGACAGGCGTCGACGCCCCCACTCAGGACCCCAGCACACATCATGCGGGAGGTGATCTGATTCGCCATCAGATCGTTACACACAGTCTGGTTGATGATCCGGACCTGGGCCTTCTGGAGCACAGTGGCCACCACGCCTAGGACGGACACGGACACGGACACGGACACACACACACACGTTAATATAGCGCTGCGAAGTTCTGAGAGGAACAATGGCGTCCCGACTATAATTCAGAATATAAAACAATAAAGAGCATGGCTGTGGTGGTCAGCGTCTCACCTCCCTCCCGGGTGGCGCCCCAGCCGGTGATCCACACCGAGTGGCCGGGGGGGAAGACGTGCTGCGCTGCGGGCATGCATATGGGCCGGATGTGGTCGCTGTACGGAACGCTGCTGGACAGCTCCATCAGGGCGATGTCGTTGTCGTAGGTGTACTCGTTGTAGTAGGGGTGGGGGATGATCCGCTTCAAGGTACGGCGCTCCGCCGTCTTCCCCGTCTGCCGCTGGACGTGCAGGCCCAGGTAGGCCTCCCAGGCCCCAGGCTGGGAGAACCTGAGCACACACACACAAACACACCCGAGTGACACCGACGGTAGGTTAGTGGGAGTAAAAGTGTTGAGGAGGCCCAAAGCGCACTGAGCCGTCGGAGGTCTATAATGTGTTCGGATCCAGTAGTCTCAGATACAGCAGTCAGACTACGTTATAGCAGAACTTCTGGGTGTTAATGGCACAGATCCTTGGCTGGAATCCAGAAATTTAAAGAGGCAAGAGTACCGCCTTGTTTTCCTCCCCGTTTCTACTGAGGAAGACTCAATTCCACGAGTGGATGAAGTCGATGGAACATCAACTTGCGAACGATTTTTAAAATGAGTGAAGCATGAAAGACGGTGTGTTCCTTTACCTGCTTTTGCCGCTGTCTTGGACGCAGTGGGCGGCGGTGACCAGCCAGCGCTCGCTGATGATGGAGGCGCCACAGAGGTGGCCGTGATCCTTGGCGTGCAGACTGACCTGCCAGGGGAACTCCCCGGCCACTGCGACCTGGCCGCCCACGATACGGGACGTTTTGAACAGACTCCGCCCACAATCTGCAGACAAACATACTCCGTCAGCCTCTGGAGCTTTGGGTGGTTTACCCATGATGCATTAGCGATGGTTCAGCTTAGGTATTAGGTTAGAGATTGTTAAGCTTAGGTATTTGCTTAGAGATGGTTAAGTTTAGGTTTTAGGTCAGAGGTAGTTTGTAGGGTTGGGGCTAGGGTTAAAGTTAGAAGTGGTCAAGTTGAGGTAGAAGGTTAAAGGCGGTAAAGATGAGGCATCAAGTAAGCGATGGTGAAGTAGTTAAGTATGTAAAATAGTAATACAAGTATTTAAACGCTGAATTTCCACGCATACCGCAGTCTGCTTCATCAGATTTATCTTCACAGTCATCTTGCCCGTCACATTCGGGATTGACCTTGCTGATGCAGAGATTGTTTTTGCACTTGTAGGTCGCATCGGTGCAGGTCATACTCGTAGCTGGGGTCGAGAAAAGAGAGAAAGAAAGATTTCAAGCACTGAATGTGATGAATCTGAACCGTTTGCCTTGACGTTGTTTAGGCTACATTTGTAAAATGAAAGCAAAATGTTTAAATATGATTATTCATTTTAATAAAAAAAATTTTTGTCTTTCAATATTTATTTTAAGCTTTTGAAAAAAGAAAAGAAAAAGCATACATCTGCCACAGTCGAGCTCGTCCGATCCGTCGCCACAGTCGTCTCTTCCATCACATTTCTTCTTCTCCAGAACACATATATCGTTCTGACAGACAAACTCGCCAGCCTTACACCCTGCACAGAACCAGGAGAGAACAGCATGAGAACTGCACCGTTTATGTTCATGTCCATATGTCTGTCTGTCTTAACTACGTGTGTCTGCGTGTGCGTGTGTGGGGTGTGTGTTTGTGTGTGTGCGCATTTGAGTGAATATGTTTGTGTGCATGCGTCTGTGTGTGTGTATGCTCACCACAGCCGAGTTCATCAGTTTTATCTCCACAGTCATCGACCCCGTCACACTGCCAGAACTTGGGCTGGCACAGGCCGTTCTTGCAGGTCAGATGCCGAGTAGCATTGCACACTACAGGAGGGGGGGGGGCAAAGGTTAAGCGGGCAGCATACTTTCAAAGAAGTCCTTTTTTTCCCCCATTCAGGTGAATTGGTTTTATACTTAATACAGTTTTGAGTTGTTCCATCAATTAGTTTGAGCGCCGTCTCAATGGAGACAGGAAATCAGAATTCGGAATGCAGAAATATATAAGTGTTTTGCTTGCTTTACCATTCTATTCCATGCTAACCATACGAGCTATGCTATACTTCTTAAGGCGCGCATGCTCATCCCTCAGCATGTATTACTTCCGGCGTCCATTTCAGTTGTAGTGGTAGTAGTTAAATGGTTGGTGATATGTTCCTCCAAGACCTCATGAATCTATAACCACAAGCCACCTAAAAGGCTCTTTTATTCTCTCATGCGTGGGGCCAGGTTGTTTCGTCACTCTTGATTGGACAGTGTGCTTACCGCAGTTGCGCTCATCGGTCATGTCCCCACAGTCGTTCCAGCCGTCACATTTGAGGTTGAGGTTGATGCAGATCTGGTTCTCACACAGCAACTGTTTAGGACAAGCTGAGGATCCGAGGAGACACAGGCGTCAGAAACGCAGAATGCCAAGTACGCTCAATCTACGGTCAGATACGAGTTTATATTACTGCACCCCGATATCAGGGTTCGGAGCAACCTGCAAAACCAAAAGAGGAGGAAACTCCTTCCTCCTTGAGGAAGAATCACTCCCCCGAGTGGAAAGAGAAAAAAAAACAACAACACATTTTACGTTCTGAGTCGACATCCAAAAGTGGATGTGGACATGTTTTAATAATACGGGATGAATGTGATTTTATGAATAGGATTTCCGTGAGGTGGATCAATTGTGGTACCAGGTGATGTAATATCCTCCACCGAGGTGTGTCTCTCTATACGTGAACTTACGTCAGAGAACCAAGAAGAGCCATGCAACCTTAACAAGTGTGTTTAAACTTCAACATTTAACCTTCAAGATGGCGGCGAACATGTATGCGTGTCTAGTGCTGAGCCACGCTTCAGCGTCAGGACCACTACATTTCCCAGAGTTCTCAGACTTACGGTCCAGCGAGTTGATGGCCTTGTAGGTGACGCTGAAACCTCGGTCCACGTACGAGTGGTCCGAGGAGAAGGTGACTGTGGCCTGGTTGTTCTTCACCGTCTCCACCACATGCCCCGTCTTCTCCCCGCACAGCCTGGTGTGGACAGACACATGAAGTTAACAGACTAACACGACAGAGACGTTAGAAGCGACCCAGGTTCGACCCTCGAACGGCAGTCCTATTCCACAAGTCATTCCCAGCCTCGTTCAGATAACTTTCCTGCCCGTACATAAAAAAACACACATCTCAGAAAACCCAATAAAAAAAATGTAGGGTGGGCATTGAGGACTATGCTGGAGCTCTCTGGCTCTTGAAAACTAACACTAACGCAAACACAAACACACACACATGCACACACGCTGACACCTACTTCTTGGAGTTCACCTCCACATAGTCCTTGTTGCACTTTTTGATGTTTCCCTGGCCCGGCTCATTCAGGAAGAACTGAGTGAACGTCAGCGAGATCCACTTCTCAGAAGGCACCTGGAGGGAGGGGAAGGATCACATTCATCAGCAGTAGATTACAAAGATTGATGGACTAAGACCATTTCATTGATAGACTGCATATAGTATATCATCTTTATTGACAGTCTTCGAGATCCTTATAAGATCTTATTATCTTGGTTTGGTCCTGACTCTTACATGTACCTCTGTTTGGGTTTCATTCTCATTATTGTTATGAGTGTACGACACCTGAATGTCTCTCCATGAATTGATGAAGGTTTCTTTCATCTTATCTTATTATATTCCTTGACCCTTCCCAAACCAGCACTTGGATTAAAGCTTCAGGGGTAAATGTGAAACGGGTAAGCAATGCGTGACCGGCAACTCACCGTGATAGTCCACACGCAGACAGTGTTGGGCGGGTAGTAGTTGGGGAAGTTGGGCGACGTGAACGTTCCTCCTGCAGCGCTAAGTGCCCCGCCACACTTCATCCCTAGACGAAAAAATAAAACAAGGTCACAGGAAGAAGTAGCAGCGCTAGTAAATGGTCAATGGAATGCATTTGTGCAGTTTTTTTCTAACCAGCGGTCACTTGACAATATTGCCTTACATTCACCCATTCATGCACACATTCACACCCTGACGGGTGTAGTAAGTGTGCAAGGCGACAGCCAGCTCGTCGGGAGCAGTAAGTGTTAGGTGCCTTGCTCAGGGACACCTCGACACTTTAGCTAGGAGGAGCCGGGGATCGAACTAGCAACCTTGCGGTTACCAGTCAACCCGCTCTATCTCCTGAGCTACTGGCGCCCTACACCTAGTAGCTCACAGTGTCAGAGGTGGTGGATCTCGGAAGGAGGGAGAGTCTTGGTTCTATAGATGTGTGTGTGAGCGTGTGTAAAGTGTGTACCTGGTCCGTCCTTCAGGACCTGGGACACGTGGGCTCGGATGCCGGGGTATTCCCCCTCGTCGTTGGTCACCAGGGTTACCAGCATGACGTTATGAGAGGACAGGAAGGTGAGCGGGTCACTCGGTGAGTAGTGTCCACAGATCCTGCCGGGGTGGAAACACAAAAGCCACCTCTGTTAAAGATGAAGGTCACGTATAAAATAAGCTTTTATTAAACAGATCAACTCTATTAATCCCAGACTTAAAATTGGACCCAGCAGCAGAATCACAAGATTTTTCTTTGTAAAAGCAAAGGAACGTAAAATAGAAAATATTCTATTCAATATCCTTCTTACTAGAGGAACAACTGAAGTAATAATGGACATCTTGCCAATAGAGGGCGATAGAGACAACATGAACTCTACTACACTGTGATCTCAAGTGAGGTGGCCATATCCCACCCTCACAGGTGGTGGTAGAGAGTAGGCTTAATGATGACGCTTTTTTTTTTTAGCATTGTGATCATTGAATCATACTTCTCAACACTGCAGGACACTGCCACATTTTGGCAACAACATCTAATAAAAAAAATAAAAAAGAAGTATTCTAAAAAGTGTATCTCCCGAGTCCCAATATAGAAGTATTTCATACAGCGTGGGTATTGCAGCTAAATAATAAGCAAGAGAGGAGCTGTGTTAGGGCATATTCCCTTGTATTTGGAGTCCTTCCTAGCCCCTTACAGGCTTACAGGTCGGGGGTGGGAATCTAAAATGTGGCTTGTGAACCTCTTCCAGACCGTAATATAATGGACTCGACCACCCGATTGGGCCTGGGTCCACTCACTCTTCCATGGCGCGGCTCTCAATGGCCACCAGGGAGTCGTAGATCTTGATGAAGTCTTTCTTGCAGGTCTTGTCGGGTTCTTCGGCCTCCAGGTTGAAGGTGTCAAAGTCCAGCTTGACCACGTGGCCGTAGTCTGCCCGCAGCTCCCACTGGACTAAGGTGTTTGGGGGGTAGGGGGCGTTGGGGAAGCCCGGCGACTCGATGGTCCCGATTCGGTTGTCCTTGGCGTGCTGGGCGAACTGGACGTGCCCTGCGGGAGAGCGGCCACACGCAGAAAGACGTTAGCGCTTTGCCGCGGCCCATCATCATGGTCACAACGCCGCCTGGCATGTGATCTAACAGTTAACTCGATGTGTACTGACGGTAGAGGCCGGTCGTTCGACTCCAAGCTCTCAAAAAAAATAAGACACACTGAATGCTTAAAGGGACTTGAGTCAGGTCAAGTCAGGGAGCACTAGAGAGCAGGTAGTGACTCGTCATCTCGACTGGATAAAACCCCGCTTAGAGAGCCGATTACTCACTGTTGAAAGACGACTTCAATAAGCGTCTGTCCATTGCTGTGAGAATGACGACAAACAAACAAAAACCAAACAGTGTCAACAGAACAGTACAAACACGTCATGGTATCTCATGAGCAGACTTCAAATAAATGGTCACACATTCAAATAAAGACGAGAGAGACACCTGAAGACACAACTTCGTCGAAGACCAGAGCGTTGCCGGAGTGCTTCATGGTGCGCTGGTCCTTCTTCACCAGATTGTCCATGTTAGCAATGGCCTGGTCCACGGATGATGCCTGGCCCATGGGCACGTTGAACTCAGACAGGTAGTAGGCAACGATGCCTTCACTGGAGGGAGGGAATGTGTTGTGATACGACGTAGGCGGAGAGTGCGTGACATAAACACAACTATAGATATCTAATGAGCATCACGGACGCAACCACGATTAGCTAGCTTTTGACCACAACTATGCCATTGCTACACTAACAACATCACACCGTGTGGTAACAGAGCAGCCCTGTAAGATCAAGCGGGTCTCATGTCTTACCTGAAGGCCCGAATGGTGGAGCCCACGTAGTACTTGGACAGCTGAGGTTGCCTTAGGTATACGGTCTTTAGCTGGAACAAACAGAAACACATCAGGGATGTTCTGTCGTGACGCTGAAGACAAGGCTTGGTGATACGGTTACTGTATGAGAATAGTAATTTACCAAACACTTTTATCAAAGGTGACTCAATGAATTCAGATACTGGTCATTAATGAGCAGCTAAGGCTTAGGGGCATGTAAGCTCACATACAACGATACACCTCATAAAAGAGTAGATGGGGGTTAGAGGCAACTTGCTTATAAATGCTTCCAGGTAGACTTTGGACATTGGGGATCTAGGCATCATATTAAACAAGATGGCCTTGAGATCGTGTTGATGGTCTGGAAATCATGTTTAACACTCTGAGGGTCCGGACATCATAATAAACACTGATGGTCTGGACATCATGTTTAAAACTCTGAAGGTCTGGATATCATGTTCAACACTCCTTCATACTCCTTCCTACTAAACATGGGCGTCCTGAGATCATATTAAACTATGATATCTGGCTGTAGTCTCGACATCATATTAGACATGGGGGTCTGGAGATCATAATCAACACTACGGAGTTGGCTGGTGCCTACCTGCTCTGTCACCTGCTTGGCCAGGGCCTTGAACTCGCTGCTGTTGGAGTTCTCGTACTTGTCCTCAAACACCTGGTTGGTGATGCGCATGGTCCCGGAGTAAATCTTCCTCTCACGCCGGTCCTGACGGACTGCAGGCCGGCAGACACATGGGGTTAGATAGGAGGGGAACGTTGTCGTGAAGTAACATGCCAGCATTCGCACTAGCGTAAGCGTCACATATACGTGGTTTGTTCTCGTGCTGGGCCCAGATGTTCTTCCTCGGTGCGAGGAAGAGCGACACAGAGATGGGGACTGCTCTAAACTCACCATACCCGCTCGTTCATTCTACACCAATAATGACCCATTCACTTGAATTATTCATCCTATAATAAAGACCATCCATCCTTCCCGTTCCCTTGACCATTTAGTTGGATGCCTTTATTCAAAACAGGGAATTATATTATGGACACGTCGGTATGGGGCAGGTAGTTGTTATGGCGTCTTTCTGAGGGGGGCAAGGTCGACTAGGGGCTTGAACCTGGGACCTTTCAACAGGGTGTGGGCTGTTGGGAGTGAGACCCGCTACTTACAGTGGAAGTGCCAGACCAGCAGGCCGGTCATGAGCGCGAGGACGGCGGCGAACACGACCACGCCGACCACGGCCCCGACGCGCCCGGGAACCTTCTTCTTCTCCAGTTGCTTGTTGTCCGACGCCGGCAGGAACTGCACCGACGTGTCCCAGTCTTTGTCCTGAAGGGGGCGGAGGATAAAGAAGAGGCGGACAACGTGAGCTACATACGAGAACTGCGTTGCCCCCCAGTTGAACCTAATCGGCATCTGCACGTAATATCGTGGCCACAATGAACGCATGTGTGCATCGTGCCACACCAAGTAGTGAGTACTCATAGTTGACTTATTTTGGTTTAAAAATGTTGCCAAACAAATGTCTACATCTCATTAGTCAGCATCTCCTTCAACCCCATATGGACACATGACGCAACCCCAAGTGGAGTCCCGACCCATGGGTGTGGGATTGGGAATGCGGCCCTAAGCTGTGGGTCAGCTGTGGTGTTATTATTTATTTGTACTGTTCTCGGCAGGAAAACTTCGGGAACGGCGAGCCTGCGGGAACAAATAACAACAACCTAACTTTTAGGAACAACAACAGGAACAGGACGCTACTCAAGCGTGTTTGTGCCTGCGCCAGTCTGGAATGTGGTACCAATTCTCAGAGAATTCTGCGATACCCTCAGAAGGAATATATTAATTATCTTGCCTCATATGCTATATGAATTGGATGAGCGTGGGAAAACACTGAGTCTTAGTGAGTATCCTAAAGATACCCTGAAGGGATCATCGGATGTTGTCTGCGACCGGTATACAAATATTCCATGTACAATACAATTAACCATTGAGGAATCGAGACTGCCTTAATGGTTAGGCAATGGTGTGCAAATTGTGGTGCTAAATGCCCTAAGTGTAAAGTGTTAAATAACAACTTTGGCTCCGAGCTTATGGGAGGAATCACAGACTGACAGAGTACAAACCTCTTTGCCGAAGCTGGAAAAGCAGGTGTTCTGCAGACCAGCTCGGATTTGTATTACTTTCCTCAAGACCTAAATAAAAGTCTTGCACTTTATTCTGTGTTTGCCTGATCTCTTTCCCTGTAAGAGTTTAAGTGTTTTAAGTACTTTCCACGACACAATCTAAACAAACATGGCCAACGCTAGACGCTTTCCTTTCTTACCAAAGTCATACATGCTTTGTTCTCCTGTTGATTCAGGGTTTGTGTCACAATCGTATTAAGACGGCAGTAATCAGCTTGTGCTCGAGTGTGTGTGTGTGTGTGTGTGTGTGTGTGTGTGTGTGTGTGTGTGTGTGTGTGTGTGTGTGTGTGTGTGTGTGTGTGTTATGTGCGTGTACGAGTGTGAAGTCGGAGCAGCCACCTCTATGGTTGGAGGCAGGGTGTGGGGTGGGGTGGTGGTGGTTGGTGTGAATACAGCAGGGTTGAATACGTTTCTGTGTGTACGATCCCGTCAAACCTGTTGAAGAGGCAGGCGGCAGCTACACCGGAGTCATAACAAGTTTCTGCTCCACTCAAAAAGATCGAATTTCAATTTTACGACACACACATGCGCGTGTGTGTTGTTTAATTTTAAACGTCTCTAGCCACAGTCAATAAAAAGACAGGACTTATTGCTGTAATGCTGTACCTGTCCTACAAAATACCATTGAACAAATAGCTGCAGCCCACACACACACACACACAGGATAACTGTGCTTGTATAACAGGAGACTAGCTCTAAACATGTACCAATTCACATGCCCTTTTTCTGAGGTCATCGTGGGGACCGCGAATCCCAGGGAGCTAGTTGGCTGTAGAATGGTTGGAATAAATGTCAGAATCCGGAAATTAATGAATGATTGTCATGAATGTCAAGAATTCAAGTCGGAACGTGCTGGATAAATTACAAACAACTGTCTACAGCTGATCCAGATGTTTTCCCACACATGTTTTGACCCGGAGCATACAGAGTGGATGTCCCCTTTAGATACACAAGGATACATTTAGCTAATTCCAACCATGCTACACCCATATACGCAATAATCTTTCCACCCTCTGAATATCAAGTATTTGCAAGTAGTGCCCTACAACTTATTTTCCCTTTGAGGGCTTTATTAATAGAGAGTGAAAACAAAAGGGGTGTCAAATGGCATGCTATTTTTACAAGGTGGGCGTTGAGTTAACACAAGGGGATCCTCTTCATTGGGGCGAGAGAACCTGACATGTCACAACAAGGCCGGGATTCAGAAAGAACCCGTCAAAGCTCTGAGGGACGGGCAAGCTGCCCGACCTGCTCAGAACTAAAGCATTCACTTCACGTGAGTTCAAATGCTAGTTCATTTCACTGTCTCCCGGAAAATAAGAGTTACTCCAGAGGCCTTAATGATCGTACTTCAATACTCTTTGGAATAGTGACAGTCACAGACTTGAATACACTAGTTAGTTAAGTAGTTGTTTATATCATTATTCTGACTTTTTCCCCAATGTTTGGCTTCCAGCAACCATACTGCTCAATGAAGGCTCCAGGATCTTGTTATCTGGGCATCAGGAAGTGGCACTGGGGACATTCATACAGAAATGGAGCCAGGGCAAGGTCTTGAGTGTGGTAGGATCATCATGGGTGTGTTATACTGGTAAGATGTGCTGGAGGTGTTTATTTGAGAAATCGACCCAGCTTTGCGCAATAGAACTCGAGATCAACTGCCATCACACACACACACACACACACACACACACACACACACACACACACACACACACACACACACACACACACACACACACACACACACACACACACACACACACACCTACGTAGTAGTAGTAGCACTACCTGTGTTTCTCAATAATGGTATGCTAATAAATCTACCGTATTTGCCTGAACAAATTATGTGTCATATGTTTCAAATAATATTTATTTCCCAAGCAGTTTTAAGAAGCTTGAAACTTGACTAGGTCAAAAACTGCCAACCATTGAGGACATCAATAATTGCAGGCGTAGGCCTACAGTGGCATTTATATGCAGCCATCCTCCTAGTTCAACTCAATGGGTTGGTTTGGAGCAGCCTCACATTATACCTGTCTGCCCACCATAAAGTCAGTTTTATCCACAATAACAAGCAGAGAACACGTTCTTAGGACGTGCCAATGTTCAATACTGTGAGGGGAATAGTTGCTCTACAAGTCTCCTACCGGCTTGGGGGTATATCTCATCCCGCTGTCCATGTAGTCCATGTTGTGTCCCCTAGAGTCCAAAAGCTGTAGCCCAAAACCTGTAGTCCAACACCTGTAGTCCTTCACCTGTTTGGATTCAAAACAGGCTGGAGTACACCCTACTCCTCCTCTCCTTCTCGCTTCTGTTTGACTTTTGGGTTTCTTCGAAAGTCGTCCGGCAGGCCTTACGACGCCGATCTCCTCCTGACGTTTGAGGTAATTGGAGATCGCGAAACTAAGTCAACACGGATTTGGAGGTCACAGTAAACACCTGTAGAGCTATTAACCTCAAGTAATAATTTAAAAAAATGCAGAAATCGTGCAATCCGTGTTTTCTATCCTGGATATTCCAGAAAGTCGCCCGGACAGAAGAATGTCGCCTACCCGAGTGGGTCAAACAAAATGTTTTCCGGGAGTGCAGGTTTCTGTGGGCGTGGTCAGAACGCCGAAACCTTCATGACGTCAGGTCACCTGCGACAGGTGAATTCAGGTTTTTGAAATGAAAATACATCGATTGGCTATATCGAAATCCCTCGTCTTTAAGTTAAAGCTTAACGAGAAATTGGTTTGAATTGTGTCCAATAAATATTGGATTTAACTTTGGTGGTGATAAAGACTACATAATAAAGAATAGGAATTTATGATGCAGGCCTTTTTAGTAGGCTATATTTTTACTTGTTGATACATTTAGAGTAGGTCTACATGCCTCCATCCAGTTTTTGGTATCAATAAAACGTAGCGCATTGTGCATTAAAGCGCCGTAAGATGACTCATGTTTTGACTCGGATCAATTCGACGAGTCATGGGTTTCTGTTTGCTATTTTAGACTCGGCTGAGGGGAACCCCGCCCGCATGAAATAGAAAAGTGAGTCATGTTTGTGACTTTGTAATCTCAGCATATCTTAAGACATAATGCTGTATTAAGTGGTTAAGAAAAGACAGACTCGTCCATATGGAAGTGGTGAGTTTATTAATGTGTTCCCTCCCCTGTAATCATAAATCGGTTTCAACAAGTGTCATTTCCATCACTAATATGCATATAATATTAATAGCCACCCTCCCCCCAATCGTATACCCAGAATCAAGCTGCAGGAACTGGCTGGAACCGGTCGGCTGCATAGTGAGACAGTCACATACAGAGACACTGTCACAGGAAGAGAAGAAAATAGAAAACGAGAAAACAAACAAACTTAAAAATAGATTTCATATATCATTTCATATAAGAACAATGCACACCACAGGTTTTCCTCTGGAAAAGTCAGGATTGCCACATCAACTATACAGGCATACAAAGATAATACTAAGAGAGAAATATCAAGAAACAAACAACCCTACTTATTATTCTCGGATTCTGCTAGTGTTTGTTTGTGCCGTTTTTAAATCACTTTATCATTCGGGAAACCAGCCGTCCAAGCTATGTCTGTCTATCTGTCTGCATAGTCCTCCAGCTCACATCATATCCCACAATGCACTGTGTTCCCCACGGCTCTGTGCTTCATGAACAGCAAAGCATACCGGCCCGTTTGTCATCATATTATTTTGGATCAGACTGTGTTACCTGTCTGCGCAAGAGCACATCAGGTTTTTTTTTGTGGATGTTTGTGGCCTACGTTCTGGTGCCTACACATAGGGCGTTCGGCATTACAGCCATGTTTAAATTGCCCTGTTTGGGGTGCGAGATCTGTTAAGACCTGAAAAACGTAGGGATCAACTACCGAATGTATCGCCAACTGAAGATCGTAAAAGCCGTTGGCGAAGCATTCTGCTGTCACACAGCAACACAACTGATGTTCATCTAGTATGGCCATGGCTGGGTGGGGGGGTAGGGGTCATAGGTCATGTATGTGAGCTGGGGGAGAATCTGTGCACACGCATCTCCAACCGCCATTTCCCCACTTTCCAGTCGACCACTGCTCTGCTCTTTTCTCGCTGAAAAACGTGTTCTTATATATATATATATATATATTTATATATATATATATATGAATTTAATCCATATCTGTATATTTTGTTATCATAACAAAGAACGAAAGAGAAAATAATGGATTTATGATTCTGTGTTCATCATATTGTTGTTCAACAGTTGGTTGACTGTACATTTGAATTGGTACAAAGCACCTTCATATACAAGCACTCCAATTCAGGACGAAAACAAGAAGAGAAAAGAGCGAGTCGTTTTGAGCATTCCCATCAGGAACCGGACAGCCAAGTGTACTGCTGTCTGCTACTAGGGCGGCCGATTGGGTCAGCCTCTCAAACACACATTTTTTTTACTTTAAAATTTTCTTTTACACTTTTCAAATACAAACAAAAATCACAGGAAGAAATGTTATACATCTTGATCTTGGTAATTACAGAGAGTTGCAGAATAACGTCTTCCAGAATGCAAAAGAAAAAGGTAGATACATCACTTGTGCTCTGTATTATTTTTTTCTTTTCAAAAGGAAAAATGATTTAAGAGAGAGCTCTATTGTACAACAGTAGCAGTAGTAGAAGTATTAGCGTTATTCAAGGATTTAATTTTGAACAAATCTGTAAATGAATAGTGGATGTATGCAAATGAGTTTCGACAATAGCGTTATGTTATTGGTCAGTAGTATGCTCCGCCTCCACTTTGCCCCCCGGTGGTGGGAGTTAGATCTGCATCTGCTCCAGGTATTTGTAGGTGGGGTTCTCGTAGCCATGGTTCTGCATCTTGCTGAGGTGGCGCTCTTCGGGGGTCAACATTGGGTCAACCTGTCACAGGGATGGTAGGGGGGGACCATGGTTAGAGAAATACTTCAACGCTAATGTGATGTCACACAGTTGATTTGTTTACCTCAAACTTTTCACCTGAATGTGACCATTTACAGTTTATTCAGATACAGAGGTGCGTTCAAAGTCGCAAACATAGGCGAACGCTCGCAAACGATTTCTGTTCTGTTAAGCGTGCCGATCTAAAAATCTTTCAAATTGTATTGTTTAAAGTCAACGCTGCTAATGTTTGCCGATTCTGAACGCACCTCAGATCATTAAGGATAGGGTTATCCATCTGGCCCTAATATCTCAGACATTGGGAATGCCAGTACTTTTGTCCACGAGTGCAACACCATAACAACCAGCCTATCCTTAGGCCCCAATCCCATTTCTACCCCTTACCCCTTCCCCTTACCCCTTCAAAACAAGGGGGAGGGGTAAGGGTAAGGGGTAAGGGGTAGAAATGGGATTGGGCCTTAGTCTCTCGGAGAAGGAATCCCTCTTCTGTGCTTCTCAATCTGGTTCCTTGCCCTTGAGAGGTGCTCAGGGTTCTGGGGGTTGTCTCTTTTTGCGTCCAATGGGGCCCGTGAAACCATTTGAAACCCTTACTGTGATCATGTGTTTTACCAATAACATTTATTTAACTACACATTCCTTCCACTAGGGGCGCTTCTGTATTATATTCCACTCCACTCCGAGTCGAGGTGAACTCGATCCTACCTCCACGATGCCATGGCTGATAGTTCCATAGTGCCTCTTCCTCAGCAGCATCAGGCTGATCACAATCACCGTTGCTATGGCTACGGCGATCACAAGCAGTCCAATCAGAGCGCTGCTACCGAAGCTGAAGTCTTCTCCTAGAGGCCGGAAGGATTCCTAATGGGGAGAGTGAGTGCAGGGGGAGGGGGAGAGAGAGAGAGAGAGAGCGAGAGAGAGAGAGCGAGAGAGAGAGAGAGAGAGAGAGAGAGAGAGAGAGAGAGACAGAGACTGTCAGGGAGGAGATGACAGCACTGATACCTTAATTTAAACTCTTAGTGAAGTTGTTCCCAACCTTTTTGGCCCTTGACCCCTTTTTGCAATTGCTATCCCAATATGCATCACATTTATGATTAGTCGTAGTTTGCTTGTGGCTATTAATCAATAATCCGTTCATATACATACATAAATATACATACATAGTATATATATAGATATACACACAAACACAGGTTCAAACTTTTAACTCTTTCTTGATAAAGAAAACGCAAAATCAAATGTGCATCAAATATCTATTGCTTGTTAGTCAATCTGCAGCACCCTGTGTTTCCCTATAAGCAGGCAAACACAAATGGGGGCGGACCCCAAGGTTGGGAAAGACTGTCTTAAAGCAAACCACAAGGATGACATCAGTCCTTGAGGACATCACTTGGCACCATTTCGAGCCAATCAGAATCTCCCATCTTAAAATAGCCTGTGTTACACCAGGGAGGAAGGCTCCCTGTGGTTGGGGTCGGGGTTAGGGTTAGGGTTATTTGATATTCTTATTTCGACAGTCGAGCTTGTTTATGCTTAGCCATTTTGAATAAATACTACAAACTTCTGTACGCGGATAACTAGAAGACTAGAAGCTTCCTCTGGTGACCGATAAGAACAATAATATATCATAAATCCTTGTTGAAGTCTGCCAGGCGACGCCGGTCTGCCGGGTGAAATGAGAGACAGGGCAGTATAGGCTGAGCCGGCTGGGTTAGAGCCGCTGGGGCCGTCCCTGTATCTCAGTCACCTGGCCGACCGTCGCAGTCTCGGTTAAATTGGAATTTTGTGCCAAACGGCTCGTGTAATATAAACCCGGGTTGGGGATTACAAGGTTGCAGGAGCAGAGTTCTGAAGTCGTGTGTCGCACACAATTTATTTTTCGTTTTTGATGATTTCCAAAAAATGGTTATTCTCGTTTTTATTACTGCTCTGCACTGTTGAAGAAGCCTGCGATTCAAGCATTTCATCGCCGTTAGTGACTTGGTGCTCAATGCTTTATCAATGTGCACGTGACCTTGAGGCTAGACGTTAATAGCTCACTGGAATTTGTGTTGTTACTCAGGGGTTAATGCAAATAGTTGATCCAATAAACTACAGGTTTTATATAAATATGTTTCACGGCGAAACAAGTGAAGTGGGGAACGTTGCTTTGGTGCAGTTAAAGTTAAGAGGATGTTCTACATCCGGGAGCCAGTCTCTCAAGACAAACAACCACAGACGGTCCTCATCTTTAATCGATGTCCCCCTGCCACATGAGACATCCGCCACGCATCCATGCCTAGGAACATCTGGCTTGTTTCGTATTTATATCTACAGAGCTCGTTCACACACCGAGCGGCGGGTCTAAGTGGATGAGCACTCCTTGCATGGGGCTGGGGTTCTCATGTGTGCATTGGGAACAATTCACACACAACACATCATGCACCCATGCACAAAGCACTAAGATACAAAAAACAAGAACAACAAAAAAAAGGGTGGGGTTTCTGGGGCTCTAGGTGGGGGGAGGCAGGAAGGGATGGGTGTACTTTTACTAGTTTGGTTTTCGTCACATTTACACCCTCCCCTCCCATCCCCTCCCCTCCCTTTCCCGCCAAAGGGCTGATGGCTGCAGTTCCCCTGTGCGCCAGCAGATGGGGCTGCTGTACTCACCAGCTCATCGTCATGCATAACGCGGACTCTCTCTTTAGTGTAAATCACTTCCTTAACATCCAGAGACTCATCAATCACCTGTCAACAGAGACAGGGAGCCCAGGTTACACTCAATGTGTGTGTGTGTGTGTGTGTGTGTGTGTGTGTGTGTGTGTGTGTGTGTGTGTGTGTGAGTGTGTGTGTGTGTGTGTGTGTGTGTGTGTGTGTGTGTGTGTGTGTGCATGTGTTTAGGAACTCGGGAGCTAGTATAGTGTCCCCTCTTCCCCTTCCCTTACCGCAATCTGATTGGCTCTACTGGGTACCTCCATTTATATTTCATTGGCTCTGTGTCTGTGTCAGTCTTCGTATAACAAAATAACCATTGTTTTTCCTTACAGAGGCGTCATTGTTTAAGAGCAGATTATTATAAAAAAATGCATTATTTCTGTCATTTTTATCATAATTTCCTTTCAATTCTTTATGAATAAACATAAGAAACATTGTGCACTTACACTAAAACAGTTTGCTATGTTTGTTCACTTAAAATAGTTAAAAGATGTTTAGTTACTGCATTCTCAGAAACTAACTTGGAGGTCCCTGTGTGTGTGTGTGTGTGTGTGTGTGTGTGTGTGTGTGTGTGTGTGTGTGTGTGTGTGTGTGTGTGTGTGTGTGTGTGTGTGTGTGTGTGTGTGTGTGTCTGTGATTAACGGTACAGCTGTAGTAGTGTGTGTCGGTACATGAGAGACAGATAGAAAGCGAAAGAGAGAGAGCGCATAAAAGCAGAGATGCATGGACAAACTGGTAGGTAGAAAGGCAGAGTGTAGACGGTGGACAGAAAGGAGGACGTATTGTGCATCTAAAGTGAATTTGGATGATCATACTTAAGGCAGAAAGGAAAGACGGAGGACATTTAGGAAAAACATCAACATATTATTTCTCTTTTTCTCTTTTAACTAAGTGTCTTTAGACGTAGTCCCCATCTTTTTTAAACTGTCCTTCCACAAAGGAGCATATTGAGGTGTAGTAAAGGGCCTTTGAGCTAATCGTTGATGAATTGGATAAAGATCTCCCTAGATCTAGCTGAGGTGAAAGCTCCTTGTTTACAACGTCAAAGTCCTTCATGCTAAAGGACCCTTACCCCGTTAGCATGAACCCAGATGAAACTACCTCCAATAATAACACAATTGATGTAGTGGAATAAGTAGAGCTCAATGGCAGGACTTTTATGCTTCTGAACCTGGAGTTTCACACCAGTAACATCTAGAAAAGTTTGGGGGGCGTGTTGATCTAACAAAAATAAACCAATCTTTTAGAAAAAGCAATCCATAATCCTGGGGATTCATATAATGTAAAAAAGTTAGGAATGAGAACAGTCAACTGTAGATTTTTTTGTCATATTAACCCTCAAAAATCACAGACTGCTCCAATACTAGCATTTTAGAAAGCAGAAACAGACATGCATGGCAGACCTCACACAAATAAAACACGGACAGACAGTCACAATTGGTCACAGAGTTGCGTGCAGAAGTGACGCGGGCGTCCCACAGACATGCATCATTTTATAAGAACATGCGTGTTTTTTTTAGCTTTGACAAAGACAAGCGTGCGCCAGCGGCAAGGGTTTCGTTGCCGGCGGCGACAGAGATGCAGCGTTAAAGAGACTAAGAAAAGAAGGCTACCGAAGACATCACTGAGGATTGTAAAAGTGTCCCGTGTGTGCTCCCTACGTATCCATAAGTCCCCTTGAAACAATAAATCCACCTAACGTAAATAATCCTGACCTGCAATAGTCAAAAATACAGCATAATTTTCTAACGCCACCAGACTGGTCGGGTATCAGCCTTCTCGTGGTTTTATTTTCCGTTTTTGCGTTACTTGCTCCAACCTGAAACAGGTTGTGATGCAATTTCTCCAAAACACTTCGGGGTTGAGGTTTCTAATATAATTTAGAAATCTCTGAGCAGCAGTGTGTGCTGGACCCTCGACGGAGGCCTTTGTTGTGAAACCTCGCATTAACATCAGTTCAATCTAGACAGACGCTGTTACAATTCTGCTCAGCTCGGCGAAGGTTAATGAGTGTTTGGGACTGGGAGCCCTGAGCAGATGAGGGGTTAGGAAGGGGTGGGCGGGCGGGTGCCATGGCGACCAGAGTCGGAGGGGTCGTCATGGTGACAAATGCACACTCACCACGTTGTCGTCCATGTTGCTGTTGATGATACGCTCCTCGGCACCAATCAGCCCGTCCACGCCAGACATGCCAGAACCTGTGGAGGAGGAGGAGGAGGGGGAAGAGGAGGAGGAGGAGGAGGAGGAGGAGGAGAGAGGAGCACGGTGAGGACGAGATGCAGGCAGGAGGAGGCGCAGAAGGAGGCGCAGGGACGGACAGTTTCTACGCCTTGAACTGGCCACTGAGCCTCATTCACGAAGCACAGCAACAATAGGCCTCGTGTTCCTGACACACTGCAGGGCTCGACGACGTCACATGACACACCGACACAATGAACCGCCATCTTTGTTCTCGACAGATGTCGTTGGAGTACAGAAAATACACACATTACAGACCCATGTAATTCCGGGTTTTTATGAACATCGAGTTACATCATTTATAGAATAGAAAAAAACGACATACACGTCCTATGAATGGTTCATGATTTCTTCTTCAGTCTTTTAATGGATTTAATTCTCTGTGGTTCAATTTCAATGTCAAGGCCGGAACCAGACTATAAATAATTCTTCCACAACGCGACCCGCTTGCCTTTGGAATAATAATCAGAATACCGCGCCAGAACTAGGCCATAGTGTCAGAAATGCATTCTGGGAAAACGGATGGATTTAAATTAGAAGGCGTATCTATTAATATACACACACTAGATATGCCATGAATAAATCAACAGAAGTGAGGGCGAGGGACAGAGAGGGAGACACAAAGATAGAGGGAGAAAATGTGAGTGTGAGAATGAAAGAGGAACAAAGAAAGAGAGACAAAAAGGGTGTGAGAGTTAAAGACAAACCAAACATTACACAGAGAGGGTGAAAGTGAGTCAGACAGGCGGAGAACCAGAGAAAGACAGACAGGGGGAAACAGACAAAAGAAAGACAGACAGGGAGAGCGAGAGTTAGACAGCTAGCGAGAGAGAGAGAGAGAGAGAGAGAGAGAGAGAGAGAGAGAGAGAGAGAGAGAGAGTGTGTGACAATGACAGAGAAAGAGACGGTAGTACGCGTCTGAGTGATTGAGGAAGAGCGGGAGTGAGAGGGGGACACCAAGGCAAAGTGGGAGAGAGAGAGAGAGAGAGAGAGAGAGAGAGAGAGAGATAGAGAGAGAGAGAGAGAGAGAGAGAGGTGTGGCATGGTACTGGTTGATATACAGTCGTGTCGCTGCTGGATTTGGCTCATTGTCCGGCACCGGGCCGGCCTCGGGTGCCGGGCTCAGCCTATAAACACCACCATTATTTAGCCGAGGACAATGAGGAGCAGCCCAGCCATCAGGGCTGGAGCCTCCCCACCACCTCCACACGACACCCTGACAATGAATCCTATCAGTCTGCCAGGGTCAGGGTGACTTCAGAGTCCTCCCAGTCAGCCATGAGCCATGAGCCAACGGAACAACAAGGACATACACATCCATCACAATCTATCACACACACACGCACACTTGGTCCACACACAGTCTTACACAGATGCATACACAGGGGCTACACGCACACACACACACACAAAGAAACACACGCACAAAGGTACACACAAACACACACACATTAAATCTACAGGCAAACATTATATACACACACATACACACTTTTATCTGCACGTACAGATACAAACACATTTGAAATACTAAGGGAAAAACACATTACACACACACACACACACACACACTTTTGAGTCAGACAGCGAGGAGAAATAAGGTAGGTCAACAGAATAAACCAACAGAACTCCTCAGAGTATTTTAACTCAAAATAAAACACAAAGTGAGCGGCGTTATTTACACACGCCAAGCCGGGATGCTCAGTAGTGCCGGGAGAGGCCGGAGATGACTGCAAAACATGACTGGGAGAGGGGGAGAGGAGCGATGGAGGGAGGCGGGGGAGGATCAAAACGGCAGAGGAAAGAGAGGGAGAAAATGTGCAACGCGAGCGAGAGGAGACGGGGTAAGGGATGGCGAGGCATCGAGAGGAAGGCAGAACTGAGTGAAGGAGTTAGGGATAGAGAGAGAGAGAGAGAGAGAGAGAGAGAGAGAGAGAGAGAGAGAGAGAGAGAGAGAGAGAGAGAGAGAGAGAGAGAGAGAGAGAGAGAGAGAGAGAGAGAGAGAGCCAGAGAGAGAGAGATGGAGAGAGAGTGAGAGAGAGAGAGAGAGAGAGAGAGAGAGAGAGAGAGAGAGAGAGAGCAGAGAGAGAGAGAGGAGAGAGAGTGAGAGAGAGAGAGAGAGAGAGAGAGAGAGAGAGAGAGAGAGAGCCAGAGAGAGAGAGAGAGAGAGAGAGTGAGGAAGAAAGAGAAAAGTAGAGGGGAAGAGATCGAAAGAGCAAAAAAGATAGAGGAAGAGAGATAGAGAAAGAACAGATAGAACCAAAACAAGGTCAACACTATGAGACACAGGCCGGAAGGAAGAAGGAAGAGAGAGAAAGAGAGAGGTAAAGGAAGAGATAGAAATAGTGCAAGAGATATAGAAAGTGAGATGGATAGAAAGAGAGCGATAGAATAAGAGACCGGTGAGATGGTATAGAGAGAGAGAGAGAGAGAGAGAGAGAGAGAGAGAGAGAGAGAGAGAGAGAGAGAGAGAGAGAGAGAGAGAGAGAAATAGAGAAAGAGAGAGAGAGAGGGACAGAGAGAGGTACCAACCTTTATTGAAGGCCTGTGGAGAGTCTGATAGATCTCCTTGTCATTGGAAATGCGCAACGGAAGAAAATTAAAAGGACAAAAAAAATAAACACAACGGAAAGAGGGAAGCAGGAAAGAAGGAAAAAAAAGAGGAGAAGCAGAATTATCAAGCTGTGTTAATCGATCGAGCATAGAGCCCAGCTGGGAAACTTCCAGAAAGAAATCTTCTCCGAGAGATTAAGAGGGGAAAAGGGTAAAAGGGAAATGAAAGACAGTCGCTGTTCCAAGGTTTTTCGGTGTGATTTGGGAGTGTATTTATTCTCACCTCGTATTTCACCGTGTATTTCTGAAGAAAACATGGCCCTCTTGTTTCTGGCTAAATAGTTTGTTTTCCCTGTGTTTTGGCCCTCGACATAGCAGTGAGAGGGTACGGGGTTCGCTGTAGGATATATTTTCAAAAGGCTTCAGTTCTGCTCTCCATTTCGGTTTGTTCTGGAGCCAGGGCTAGGGGAGTGTTTTTGTTTTTGAACGTTGACTGGTGTTATGTTGAAGGCAAGGCCCCCCCTCGAGGGCCGTCAGGGCCCCGGTGAATCCAGATCTAGTGCTCTTTGAAGAGCCTCCCACGCTCGGTGAACCTCTTCCCTCCCTTCTTCCTTTTGACGCTAACCAACTCTGTTTATGTCTAGCTGCTCTTACTGTCATTATAGCTTATAGTGTATCTCTCTACCCTCTCTCATTATAGTGTGTATCTCTCTACACTCTTTCACTTTCATTATAGCTTAGTGTGTATCTCTCTAGCCTCTTTCACTTTCATCATAGCTAAGTGTGTCTGTCTACCCTCTTTCACTTTCAATATATAACCTAGTGTGTACCTCTCTACCCTCTTTCATTTTCATCATAGCTTACTGTGTATACCTACACTCTACTGTCAGTATAACTTACTGTGTATATCTCTATCTCCATCCACTTTCAATTTAACTTACCGTGTATATCTCTATCTCCATCCACTTTCAATTTAACTTACCGTGTATATCTCTATCTCCATCCACTTTAATTATATCCAACTGCGTATAACACTGCCTTCTTTCACTTTATTTTTAAAGTAAATTCTACACCTCTAGCCTCTCTGAGCCAAAGGCACACAGAGTGCGAAATCCAACTCATATTTGTAGCACCACACAAACAAGGAACAGAATCCTATTGTTTGGGCTGAACTTCTCCGCCAAATTGTCTATTTAAGGGCGATAATAACGCTTAAATGATCACATGGTCAGCTGTTGATCATGTGACTGCAGAGTGGGACCAACATGTCTCCCGGTGACGGCAAAGAGGGACGTTGGTGGGGGGTGGATCCACTCACCCTCTGGCTGGGGCCGTGAGTCCAGGGACTTGACCTGGAAGGGGCGGTAGGGCTTGATCTCTGGCTCCTCCACACTCTCCTCTGAGCTCACCGTCAGGTCGGGCTGCACGTCCAAGATGGAGGACAGGAACTGGTCCATGTCCGCCTTCTGCTCCTGCAGGAGCCCGTCTGGAGGAGGAGGAGGAGGAGGAGGGGAAGAAGGGGGAGGAGTAGTGGGAGGAGGAGGAGAAGGAGGAGGAGGAGACAAGGAGGAAGAGGAAGAGAAGAAGGAGGAGTAGGGGGAGGAGGAGGAGTGGGAGGAGAAGGAGGAGGAGGAGGAGGAAAAGGAGGAGGAGTAGGGGGAGGAGGAGGAGGATGAAGAGAAGGAGGCGGAGAAGGAGTAGGGGGAGGAGGAGGGGGGGAAGAAGAAGGAGGAGTAGGGGAGGAGGAGGAGTAGGAGAAGGAGGAGGAGGAAGAGAAGAAGGAGGAGGAGTAGGAGTAAGGGGAGGAGGAGGTGTGGAAGAAGAAGGAGGAGTAGGGGGAGGAGGAGTAGGAGGAGAAGGAGGAGGAGGAAAAGGACGAGGAGTAGGGGGAGGAGGAGGAGGAGGAAGAGAAGAAGGAGGAGGAGTAGGAGTAGGGGGAGGAGGAGGGGGGGGAAGAAGATAGAGGAGGAGGAGTTGGAGGAGGAGAAGGAGGAGTGGTAGGAGGTGTAGGGGGAGGAGAAGTATGTGGAGGTGGATCAAGGGAAGGGGACACGAAGGAGGCAGAGGGGACACAGTAAGCATAAGGGGTCTCCTGAACTTGTTACTTGGTCTGACTACGATATCTGTACTGCAGGCTTTTAACGGGACGCAATGAATGACCCTTGCCATCCATTATAAAAAATATATTTTATTAACAACTAGTCATGATCACTCAGACATGCAAACGTTAGCTTGACAGTCACTCTAAGATCACTGAAGGTCAATCGATGGAGATGAGATCATAATCCTGCCAGCACTACCATTTCATGTTTTTACATATTTGAATACGCTACATTTGTGTTATCATATTCCAATCACATTTATACAAATTAATCACAATAGAATATCCTCTATTAAATTTGGCACTTGAACATTAATTTATGGTTGATAGTCCAATTTGAATTCTTATTTCCATTCTCATCTTCTCTTGTTTGATTTGCACCCCTCTTTTCACAGTGAACACCTGAATTTCCCTTCAAGGACGAACAAAGTGTCATCCGCTTTCATCTTAATACGAACCACAGCCACCAGTGCGACCATAAGCGCAGTGGGCCCGTGACTGGGATCACGTGACGGCAACCTCGTCTCTTTAAAGACCACCTGGAGAATCGCTGTAACTCAGATATGTCTCCTCAGCCTTGGAAGTCTCCACATCTTCCAGCCCGTCCCCGGCACGCCGTGACCCAGTTCCCTGCCAGCGCACGGCCGCTCTAGTCTGCTCTGCACACTGCACACACGTCACACTGCAACGTCACACTCTCTGTGGACCGCAGACCCCCGGGAACCCAATCCCTTCAAATAGGGCCCGTGAAACAATGCTAATGCCGACGCGCCGCTAGCAAGACGCTGTGTGTGTGTGTATCTCTCTTACGCAGACGCGCGCAAAGGCATAAACGCACGCACACACACACACACATGGACAGACAGACCCTTGTCCCTACCCGCACGGTGTGATGAATGTGGAATGCGCTACACAAAGGGGATTTAAGACAGCTTGAGAGTTTTTTCAGACACATATATTCTCTCTTAGGAGTTCAATGTCGAGATATATACACCCAGCAGACACACACACACACACACACACACACACACACACACACACACA
>NC_079427.1:6306660-6309160 GCF_026213295.1 Gadus chalcogrammus | reverse complement strand
CAGGACGTGCTGGTAGTGACGGATGGTGTGCTGGCGGTCCTTGTTCTCCGCCCGCACGTAGCGCCTCAGGGCCTGCAGGATCCTGTGAGGCTGGGGGGTGGAGGGGGGGCAGACATAAGGGTGGGGTGGGTGGGGGGGGGGGGGTTAGTGGGGGTGAAGGCGGGGATAGTGGCGGTGGAGGCGGGGAGGATGTTGGTGGAGGGGCGGCGTTGATAGCGGTCGTAGTGGTGGTGGTGGTGGTGATGATGATGATGTTGATGATGATGATGATGATGATGATGATGATGATGGTAGTAGTGGTGGCGGTGGTGGATGCGGCGGATGATGATGGTGATGGTGGATGCGGCGGATGATGATGGTGATGGTGGATGCGGCGGATGATGATGGTGATGGTGGTAGGTTTGGGTGGTGGTGGTAGGGTTGGTTGGGGAAGAAAAGTCCATAATACATTTTAAACTCAATTTAAATATAACTAGAACACCAACGTTTTTACCCAGGCATAAGGAGCTTTTAAAGACATGGAGCAGATTCGCAGAGACTGCAGCCTAGGGAACATTTTCACCTGACACTAACGGGATAACATAATCACACTATGATGTAATTACAGTTTTTCTTGATGGATGAATAAAATATTGGGCTGAATAACAAATCGATTTTGCCTTCCTCTCAAGGAGTGTGTGTGTGTGTGTGTGTGTGTGTGTGTGTGTGTGTGTGTGTGTGTGTGTGTGTGTGTGTGTGTGTGTGTGTGTGTGTGTGTGTGTGTGTGTGTGTGTGTGTGTGTGTGTGTGTGTGTGTGTGTGTGTGTGTGTGTGTGTGGGTGTGCGTGTGTTTGTGTGTGTGCGTGTAAATGTATGCTAAACAAATCTGGTGGAGTCAGTACTGGGAATAGTTCAGTTTATAGAATAAGCCACCTGTAAATTCCTCAACCAATCACAAAACCCCTTGCTACTGCAGCTAAACCGTAACACTGAGAATGGACCAATGACAGGGAGTGTGACTGGGTTGCACACTGGTGTGTGGTGTGTGTGTGTGTGTGTGTGTGTGTGTGTGTGTGTGTGTGTGTGTGTGTGTGTGTGTGTGTGTGTGTGTGTGTGTGTGTGTGTGTGTGTGTGTGTGTGTGTGTGTGTGTGTGTGTGTGTGTGTGTGTCAGTGCTTTATGTATTCTAATGAAGTATGCCCCTGTCTCCCTGTGGTTCCAGAACAAGTGTCACCGTACCGCAGCAAAACACTGAGATCACAGGACCTCTAGATAGGAGGTCTGTAACCGGCAGACGTGAGCTCCTGGTTGCGACGTGATTGGCTCTATACTCACACAGGATTCTGTTGCATCTAAGGTTTATATTTTTCATTTATTTTATTTTTGTATTTTTTCGTCTACAGTAATCTTTTTCCGGCTGTGATGAATTGCAAGACGGCCACGGATCAGTTCACAGGGAACGAGAGACCAGCGGGAAAGCCTGAGGTAGAAAATGCACTGTGTGTGTGTGTGCATGTGTGTGTGTGTGTGTGTGTGTGTGTGTGTGTGTGTGTGTGTGTGTGTGTGTGTGTGTGTGTGTGTGTGTGTGTGTGTGTGTGTGTGTGTGTGTGTGTGTGTGTGTGTCTGTGTGTGTGTGTGTGTATGTGTGTGTATGCGTGCCTGTGAGTGTGAGTGTGGGCATGTGTGCATGTGCGGGCACTTGCATCCATTTGTGTAGAAAGCATAAAAGCTTTGCATCAGAGTTATTGCCAATGGGAAAGCCCCGGATAGATAGACCGACAGATAGATGCATAGAGTGTTAGAGTGAGTGAGAGAGTGAGTTAAGTGCATCAGAATACTGATGATACCCAACCCATCGCCATTCTCATCCCAAACCTTCACCAACACAGCCCTGATCATGTGACCTACAGTTTGATCATTGGATGGTCATGTGATTACCATGTTTTCCTTATGGAAGCATCTACATTGCTACCTGCTTGGCTGAACTGAATACTAAAGCAGTTGATCCATGAGCCGTGATTCAGTGACCCCATCGTCTTTCTCCCCCTCTCCCCCTTCCTCCCCCTCTGCTTCTCTCTCTCCTCCTCTCCCTCCCTTTTCCTCCCCCTCTCCTTCTCTCTCGCCCCCCTCCTTCTCCCTCTCCTGACCATCTGCTTTGCATGGCCGACGATTTGTATCATCTTAAAACAATGTGAACTATGGATAGATATGATTAAATAATAATAACACTAATTCAAACCAGTATGTGTATGTGTGTGTGTGCGCCCTTGTGGGTCTGCTTGAAACAAAGCCAGGTCATGTGTGTGTGTGTGTGTGTGTGTGTGTGTGTGTGTGTGTGTACCCTGGGAGGGTCTGCCTGCAGCACAGCCAGGTAGTTCTCCAGGGCCAGACGGCGCCGGTCGTTCAGCATGGCCTCCACCCGGGCCAGGTGGGTCTCCACCAGCTGCTGCTTCTCACTGGCCGCCTCCTCCTCCAGGGACTCCACCATCACCTGGAAGTGCTGATGGAGACACACACACATTA
>NC_079427.1:6293234-6306560 GCF_026213295.1 Gadus chalcogrammus | reverse complement strand
CCTCTGTCATCTTGCTCTCTGCTCCTTTCAAAGCCCTCAAAAATAGTTCCCTGCTCCACTTCCACCGCAGGATTCCCCTACGGCTGCATGCAGTCTAAACACAACCATGGGGCTCGAACAGGGACCTGATCCATGGGGGATGGAAGGAATATCTGCCGTGAGGCACGTCATTACCAGCACTCGTCTCTCCCCAACTCAATGCACACTTGAACAGCGCGAATAAACCAAACGCTAGATCACTAGTTCAGAGAACCTGCCTTCGTCAGCGAATCATTGGATCACTAGGTCGAAGGAACCTGCCTTCCTGTAGCGAAAGAGAGATAGAACAGAGGAACGCGGGCCACGCTGCAATAAAGGGCTAATTGCACTGTAGACTTTTTACCCTGAGCGAGTAGTTTAGTTGCTTAGCTACGCAGGTGTGCGATAGCATTAGCGACTATTAGAGGCGCAACAAAAACAATCTCTTGCAGCGGAGGAGATAATTGCTTTTCATTTCCCAATAATCACTCAAGCACTGTAATGACCTTGGTTGGCGGGCCAGGTGTGCATGCTATAATGGATGCTAATATAGATGATGATAATATTGTAATCTATGAATTTATGAGTTTACAATGTGTGGTTTGCCATCTCTCCTTGGCCAAATGCTGACAGGTCATAGCTGATCGCACCCCATCTCAACTCTTTTCTTTTATGACACTTTATATGTTGATTATGTATGTTGAAATGTCCCTAATTTAACTATTTTGCAGTACCACTACTTGCAAGTCATTTTTTTTTTAAAGTGTCTACTAAATGACTGAATTAAAACACTAAATGCTTTCCTCTCACTGTTTCTCATCCCTCCCTCTTTCTTTCTCGATAATACAGTCTCTCTCTCTCTCTCTCTCTCTCTCTCTCTCTCTCTCTCTCTCTCTCTCTCTCTCTCTCTCTCTCTCTCTCTCTCTCTCTCTCTTTCAGCCATGTGACTCAGCCCTCGCTCTACCCAGGCTTATTATCCGACGTGCTCCAGAGCAGATTACATCGTCGGCATCACTGGGGCCAGATGTTTACCATGGGAATGGATCAACAATCCCCCCCTTCCCCCCATGGGACCTCCCCTCTTAGCGAGAATCTAGTGGGTCCTGAGCTGGAACCATCTCAGAGACGGGGGAACATAACAGCCCCCATCAAAACCTTCCCTTCTACCCAATCATCTGCAGTGGGGTTAGAAGAACATGTTGATATAGGTCAACCTTTTGTGGCCCGTGACCCACATTTTTGTAAAAATAAATAAAAAATAAAACATTACGTTTTGAGCATCTGCTTCCACACAGATTGTTTTGATCCAATAAACATCTGCACTTAATTTGAAATGTCCAGCTGAAAATAATCGCATCTATTACTCCATTACTCACTAGGCGATTATTAGTTTCTCTGGCTATGAATCATAAGGCAGTCAGTTTGTATATGTACAGGACGTCTAGCAGACCTTTTAAGAAAAAGGGTTTGCTTAAATGGATCAAATATCTCAAGCTTATTTCAGCAATACCCTGCGCCTCCATAACAGGGGACCCAAAGTTACCATAACCCCGACTTCTTATTAATAAACCCTTAGTGTCAAGCGCTTCCTGTGTCTCTAGCTCCGGTGAACAACGTGTTTCCCCTGGTGGGACGAGGGATTGCTGAACTGGAGTAACCTGGAGTGAACTTCAGAAGGCACACCACATGTCTTGCAAAGCGGGCTTAACGCAAAAGCACCTCGCCTGGGAAGCTGTATCGACTATACATCTCTCTCTGCCCAGCCCACACACCCTCTACTAGCCTCTCTCTCTCTCTCTCTCCCTCTCTCCCTCTCTCCCTCTCTCCCTCTCTCTCTCTCTCTCTCTCTCTCTCTCTCTCTCTCTCTCTCTCTCTCTCTCTCTCTCTCTCTCTCTCTCTCTCTCTCTCTCTCTCTGCCCACCCATGAAGTCTGTCCACTGCTCTCTTGGGTAAGGAGGTTCACACAGATCCCATAACCAATAAAGCATCTCACAGTAACATACTCATTAACATGATTAAATTGCGGGTTGCCATCCCACATCATAAAAGCTGTTCGGTACAGACGCAGGTGGTGGAGGAGTGGGTGAATGTTTGAATGACATGAGCAGGGGCAAAACACACTAACTGTGGCTAATTATTTAGACTGGTGTTCGATTACTGGTTGAGCATCACTCAGCATAATAACCCCTTTTTTGTTGTTGACTGCCAAAGGGCTCACACAAATTCTCTTACGTGTTTGATGTAGCTCTCAGGGTACGTTTAATTCCATTGGGTCACTTCTGTACTATAGTTGTGTGGATACAACTTTTAATAATACATTTGTGTCATTATGCTATGAAAATCAAGATGTGTTAGACATCCAACCATTTGTCATCATCGCCCTCGCTGCCGTTGACAAGACAATGAGACACTGCCTCACATCAGAATGTGAATTGGATTCAGCAGGAAGGTGTGCCAGGAAGTAGCTCAGGGTTTTGGTTGTGGTAGGGATCTTGTGATCTGCAGTTGCTGAGCTGCTGGATCTAGCCATGGTGAACTACTGATCTAGCGATGGAAACCTAGTGATCTGGCTGGGGTTATCTAGTGATCTGGCTGGGGTTATCTAGTGATCTGGCTGTGGTTATCTAGTGATCTGGCTGGGGTTATCTAGTGATCTGGCTGTGGTTATCTAGTGATCTGGCTGGGGTTATCTAGTGATCTGGCTGTGGTTATCTAGTGATCTGGCTGTGGTTATCTAGTGATCTGGCTGTGGTTATCTAGTGATCTGGCTGTGGTTATCTAGTGATCTGGCTGTGGTTATCTACTGATCTAGCAATGGAAACCTAGTGATCTGGCTGTGGTTATCTAGTGATCTGGCTGTGGTTATCTAGTGATCGGGCTGTGGTTATCTAGTGATCTGGCTGGGGTTATCTAGTGATCTGGCGTTGGCGGTCTAGTTATCAAGCGCTGGCGTGCGGTGTGTTCCGGGAAAAATCGGTGGATTGAGGATGTGAGGCTGTGTCCTTGGAGGACTGGGTTTGTTTGGGGCTGGCGGTGGTTTCTATGGGAGTACTGGGTTTGTTTGGGGACGTAAGGGTGTCTATGGGAGGACTGGGTTTGTTTGGGTCTGTGGGGGTGTCTATGGGAGGACTGGGCTGGTTTGGGGCTGTGTTCTGGGAGGACTGGGTTTGTTGGGGGCTGTGTTCAGGGAGTACTGGGTTGATGTTTGGCTGTGCTCATTGTGCGGTGTTGTCGGCGGTATGAAGCGGGAGCAGGATTAGACAGGAGGTGCTCCTACCGCCCAGAGAGAGGGCCGCTTTAATCTCTCCACTGAGCAGGGGGATTTGGGAGGGAAACGACGCGTGTAAACTTCAGTCAGCCTTCCTCCTCCTCCTCCTCCTCCTCCTCCTCCTCCTCTTCCCTCTCAATGCCTTCTGGAGTCTCGGGGTCTGGGTAAGACGCACGGATGACCCAGGCCTCCTGATGCTGCATGACTAGTCTGTCTTTTAGCAGACAGACAGGCAGACGAGCTAAAAGAGGGGCGAGGTTTGGTTTGGTCAATTTATATTCATAATCTCCGTCTATTCATTAGGGGCGTTCCAATGGGTGTACTTAAAGGTGACCCCACAGTGTGACAAACACAAACACATACACACACAAAAAAAACACACACACACACACACACACACACAAACACACACACACACACACACACACACACACACACACACACACACACACACACACACACACACACACACACACACACACACACACACACTCCTAGGCGATACAAATGGCTGATCGCTGTCAGGGGTGAAATGCAACATCGCTGTGCCATGAATTAAATACTGGAAAAAATGTAACACAAATGTATCATTGTCATACTGCAAGACATGCTGCCCTGTTCTGTTTTGTAACGTGTACGTGTGTGTGTGTGCGTGCGTGCGTGTGTGTGTGTGTGTGTATGTGCGATAGGTGCGTGACAGCGTGTGTGCGTGCGTGTGTGTGTGTGTGTGTGTTTGTGTGTCAGTGTGTTTGTATGTGAGTGAGAGGGTATTTGTGTGCAGGCATGTGTATGTGTCTAGGAGTGTGTGGTTGTGTGTATATGTGAGCGTGAGACACATATGAGAGTGTGTGTGCGGGTACTAGAGAGAGTATATGTGTGCCGGCATGTTTCTAAGTGTGTGTGGGTGTTCTAATCAGAACAAGGCACCAGGAGACACACCGAGAGCCTCTCGTTATCTCCCTCTCTCTGCCTCCATTCTTTCTCTCTCTTGTTATCTCCCTCTCTTGCTCTTTCTCTCTCTCACTCCATATCTGTTACATCTTTCTCTCTCTTGTTATTTCTCGCTCTCGATATCTCTTCTAATCTCTCCCTCTCTCCATGTGTGTGCTGCCATCTGAAAGTAGGCTAGAATCCTTTCGATTTAGCTCGCTGTGCTAGCTGACTTAAGGACAGATCTAGGCGGACACTTTGGATTCATTAATTCCCACTATAAAGCAACGTGAAGATATTCAATACTATTCAATTGTATTTGTATAGCCCTTAACCCCAGGTACAGTCTCAAAGGGCTTATACTGTGCTGCTTATCTAACGTTTGAAATAGTAGAGTCGCACATTGTATATTGCAGGGTTATTTCTCTGACAAATATTAACATAAAATCATATTCTGACACCTGCAAGACATTGACGTGCATGTGTATCTCCTTCCGCACTGTATATCCTGTCCTTTTTCTGATTGACAGCTGACTCTGCCCAATCCCCTGCTGGCTAACGTGACAACCTGTGAGCCCTGACCCCAACGCTAACAAGCACAGCAGGCGCTCACAGGTTGAGGCTTAGAAGGACAACTAGAAGTCACGTGGGTTGGTTGGTACAGAATGGTTAGCAAGAAGGCGTGGCCCGTTTGGCAATTTCCACACAGAAACACTGGTATGAAAGGATTTTAGAGTGTAGTATTTGCGACAAAAAAGTCATTTATGAAATTCTGTGGCACACACACAACAAAGTGCAATTTGCAGTGAATGTTTTGAACTGAGTAATCATATATGTCTTCAGATAGCACTGGAGTGTAGCACTGGAGTGTTTTATAAATAGGAATTATAAAAAAGATATCGGTATCAAAGATAAAATAAGGGATAACGCTATTGATTCGTTTATCAATAATGATGTATAAAATGGAGTACTCATGGCCAGGCCATCACGTCCAGCCAGTTAGCTACTTCCCAAAACGGGCTGTAATTAGCAGCCAAAACATAAAAAGCCTCTTAATGGCTTTGTGTGAAAACTGCAGACTCTTCTGAGTTTGCAGCATGAGTCATCATCTTCTCCATCTCGCCAGGGAAGTGCAAGCCTCCAGAGAACCCCATTGGTTTCTAATCTAGCGATCTAATTGGCTGATGAAACAGCCACCGCCGCTCCCCCCCACCCCCCCCTGTAATGAAATCTCGTCCGAGTGCCGCCGTCCCACTGCAGTCACCCCTTCCAGATAACAGCGGCATAACGGCCTCCTTCTACAACGCTAGCACCCGCCACTTCAATTAGCATAAAGAAGTGAAACTACTTCTGTGTGACGTCAGGGTCGGTGGTGGTGATGGTGGTGGAGGGGTGGTGGAGGTGGAGGTGGTGGAGGTGGTGGTGGTGGTGGTGGTGGTGGTGGTGGTGGTGGAGGTGGTGGTGGTGGTGGTGGTGGAGGTGGTGGTGGTGGTGGTGGTGGTGGTGGTGGTGGTGGTGGTGGTGGTGGAGGTGGTGGAGGTGGTGGAGGTGGTGGAGGTGGTGGTGGTGGTGGTGGTGGTGGTGGTGGTGGTGGTGGTGGAGGTGGTGGTGGTGGAGCTGGTGGTGGTGGAGGTGGTGGTGGCGGTGGCGCGAGCGATCGCCGGACGTGTGATCCCACCACCGTCTCCCGCGGGTTCACGTGGCGAGTGATCCTTTACCAGTTAATAACGACGGCTAATGGCGGCCCCCATGCGTTAGTCGGGTAGTTCATGAGAGATGGAAGAAGCAGAGGCGTATGAACGTGAGGCTCGTTTTTCTTTCAGGTGCCGAGCGAGGCGCCGTTGGTCACACGCGCACGCACACGCACACGCACATGCAAACGCACACCTAATAAGCCGGTGTTTTTGCTGGGGTTTGTCTCGTCCTCTTGGCCTCCAGTGGGGTAGCCAGCCGTGATAGTACCGTGGTGCGACTTAGGCGGGAAGTGAGCGATTCATGCAAAACGTCACACAGCATGGAGGAGGGAGAGATGGGTAAAAGGATGCTGGCGGCCAGACCCAGAGCATGGGGGTAGGGGGGCTAGTGTATACGACAGCATGTGTTGTTCGTGACTGCATGCGCCTCTATGCAATATTTAGCATGGGATGGGGAGTTCCCTCCATGAGGCATTACAGCGCCCCCCCCCCCCCCCCCCCCACTGCCCTCCATCTTGTATTTCAGATGTTCTTTTCCTCAGGCTACAGGACCCGGGAAAACACAGCTAGCTTCTTCACTTTAATGATTCCCTTGACATCATCATATCCCTCTCTCTATTGTGAGTGCCTTTTACTGTGTGTGTGTGGGTGTGCGTGTGTGAATGGGTGTGTGTGTGTGTGTGTGTGTGTGTGTGTGTGTGTGTGTGTGTGTGTGTGTGTGTGTGTGTGTGTGTGTGTGTGTGTGTGTGTGCGTGTCTGTGTGCGTCTGTGTAAAAGCCGACCTGAATCCTTAATGCCTGAACAGCCCTCTTTCATTTAATTAATTACAGCACTCACATTCACACTTTCAGAACAGACGGGGGAGAGAAAAGAAGGCACATTCTCATCTCATTTCTCCCTACCTCTCTCCCTCCTCTCCCCCCTCCTCCCCTGCTCCTCTCAAATCCCCAACCCCTCCCTCCCCATAATCCTCTCCCCGCTCTCTCTCTCTCTCCCATCCGCGCCGCAGCCCGGTCGCCGGGTGCTGTCAGCGTTGTTCCAGAGGCGGCGGTGGGGTGGCGGCGGCGGCGTGGCAGCGGGGGGGACAGGGGGACGGGGGGAGGGAGCTGTCGCTGACGTCCTTGCCCACCTTGCCCTTGGTAAAGTGCTGCCTCAGCTGCTCCCAGCCTAACAGCCCCCGTGGTGGAGGAGGAGAGATGGAGAGAGAGAGAGAGCCGCCGCACCACCACCACCGCCGCCACCACCACCACCACCACCACCACCACCACCACCACCACCACCACCATCATCATCACCGTCTCTCTCTCTCTTTCTCTGGAGGGTAGTTATTTTAGACTGCACCGATGATGCCACTGCTGCTCACTCGTCTTTACCTGCTTCACATGTTCGGGCTATTATAATCCTCTTGGCTCCTCACTGGTGGTTTAAAGAGGGAGGGATTCAATGAACGGAATGACAGAGAAAGGATGGAATTCCGCCTGCCCTTGGAACCAGTCTGGAGGATACCACTGCAGTGGAGGGGGTGTGTGTCCGACCGAATCTGAAGGTGTACTTGGGTTTGGGTGTGTGTGTGTGTGTGTGTGTGTGTGTGTGTGTGTGTGTGTGTGTGTGTGTGTGTGTGTGTGTGTGTGTGTGTGTGTGTGTGTGTGTGTGTGTGTGTGTGTGTGTGTGTGTGTGTGTGTGTGTGTCTGCGAGTGCCAATGCGTGGGCGGAGGGAATAATTGTGCACGGCTGACTGAGCAACTTTGCACAGGGACCCCTCAGCAGCAAGGACTGTCAGGATAGGGAGGCTTGTACACCCGGTACACAAAGACACGTGTATGCACACACACGGACACACACACACACACACACACACACACACACACACACACACACACACACACACACACACACACACACACACACACACACACACACACACACACACACACACACACAGACACAGACACAGACACAGACACACACACACACACACACACACACACACAGCTAGAGCAGTAGCTGGTGGTTACCTGGGGCGAGAAGTGTACTCGGGAGATGCGGCCCATCAAACACACCTTTCCTGGGACTCAAACAAACAAACACACTCCACCACAGCTCGCCGAACACACACACTAGACGGAGCGGACTCCCACACTCTCTGTTGCTCAGGCTGAGGATCAAACAATGATGTCAGAGTGCACGTGGATAACAAGATCACACAAACTCACGCACACACACACACTGCCCAAACCACTAGCAAGAATGCAAAATCCTAGACCAATAATACGCTATTATGCTGAAAAAAAGGCCCAGGCATAGCATACACACGCACAATTCAAAAGGGCTGTATGAAGCCAGGCCATAATAGCAGTTCAACCGATGAGCTCTGGAGAATTCAAGGCAGAGGAAAGCCACAATACGCTGTTCATGGGCCACAACCAATGCAAGATTAAGACCCTGTTTCAGACAGCATTTCTCTGCCGTGGAAAATGGTGGTTGGTGGATACCGTTACGACACCATCCTAGCATACGACCAATCGGAGCCTAGTAAGGAATGTCGGAATACTAAGCGTGTTCGCATCTTTGGATTGAAAAATAACAAAACAAACAAAAATAATTGAAGCAGATCGGAGCCACACACGACGAATCGCCCAACGTGTCGGTAGACTGAATTCACACTCGGCTGACGATCACATTTTTTTTATCATTCTGTCGTCTCACAGCATGACACATCATCATTGTAGAAGACAGTCCAAATCTCACAGTGAGTGAAGAGCCCTTATGGCGGGCTTTTGGACAGACACTCTGAAAACTCTTGTCTCCTGGCTGGTTCAGTCATAAAGCGGAGTGTTGAGGAGCAGGAGGAGCCACCGCCGTCCGTCGGTCTTCATTTGGCCTCCGTATTCTCCGTCCCAACGCCCATCCCCGGGAAAACAGACTCTTGTGAAATTGTGAGATTGTGAAATCGACTCACAAGCGTCTCTCATCCAACACCCCATGACTGAGTGAACACACAAACCAACACACCTGATAAAGAGCGAGAGCGAGAGAGAGAGAGAGAGAGAGAGAGAGAGAGAGAGAGAGAGAGAGAGAGAGAGAGAGAGAGAGAGAGGAGAGAGAGAGAGAGAGAGAGAGAGAGAGAGAGAGAGAGAGACACACACACATAGACATAAAGAGATAAGAGTCAGACAAGACACATCCATCCAGAAAGAGGAAACGATCAAGAGAGACAGAGATACACAGGTAAACACAGAGGCATGAAAAGAAAACTAATAAGAAAGAGAGTTAGGGTAGGAGAGAGATCTACATAGATAAAGTCAACAGAGAGGGTAAGGGCGAGAGAAAGAAGAAGGCACAGAGACGGAAAGGAATGGGGATAGTTTCCAGAGTGACATTTGGAAAGAGTTTAAAACAAAAAAGGGCAAGAGAAACAGAGATGGTAATACAGAAAGACGTACGGACAGACAGACGTTCAGACTCTGCAATGTCGCCTACACAAACATAGGTGGAGCGGTTTGCATACACATCGAATGTATACATTGTTGGAGCTGAGGACACACACACGCACGCACGTGCACGCGCACGCGCACACGCACACGCACACGCACACGCACACGCACACACACACACACACACACTTCGGAGACAGAGCAGCAGATATTTTATTGATAGGAAGAAAGGCCCATGTAGGCTTGCCAGAGTGAGTCCCAGCCCGGTCCACATACAGCGTCTGCTGCACCCACGTGCACAGGTGCATGCACGTGCACACTCCGGGGGAGAACACATTAAAGAATAATGACGACATTATTTAAAGAGTGATCATCACAGCCCAAGCTTCTGTTTAATTCACCATACTAATACCGTTGAACAACACAGAGATGCTGAACAACAGCAAAAACGCAGTACAAAACCATGGTACGACACATATACTGCAGTACAAACCAATGTTACGACACATATACTGCAGTACAAAACCATGGTACGACACATATACTGCAGTACAAACCAATGTTACGACACATATACTGCCGTACAAAACCATGGTACGACACATATACTGCAGTACTACAAACCAATGTTATGACACATATACTGCAGTACAAAACCATGGTACGACACATAATATACTGCAGTACAAACCAATGTTACGACACATATACTGCAGTACAAAACAATGGTATGACTGATATACTGCAGGAAAAACCATGGTACGACACATAATTATACTGCAGTACAAACCAATGTTATGACACATATACTGCCGTACAAAACCATGGTACGACACATATACTGCAGTACAAACCAATGTTACGACACATATACTGCCGTACAAAACCATGGGACGACACATATACTGCAGTAAAAAAATACAGATACCGATATACAGATACTGCATTACCAAAACACCTACACTACCAAATATACTGTCCTACAAACCAGAGACACTGCAGTTCAAAGCAGAGCACGGTGATACACAGACAATGCAGCACCAAAGAACCATACCGACGCAGAAACCGCAGTACGAACTAAATCCTTCAAGACAGATAAACTGCAGTATAAAACCGAGCTACTGCAGTACTACTACTACTACTACTACACTGCGCCTGTTCAACCCCAGGCTCTGCATTCCGCAGCTCTCTGCCACATCAAGTCAGGAGCAGATTCCAGGGCGCAGGCGTCACCACAACGCCATCGCCGACATAAACAAAGGCAACGGACAAACAGCAGCAGTCTACACAACCCCCAGGGCAACAGCCCCGACACATCAATAATATCATCCTCACACACTGATTCTGACGCTCAGATCTATACCAGATTGGAGCGGGACTTTTGGATTGCGTAAGACAAGGTTTATTAAAGGCATCGGTAACAAACAAATGTGGAACTCGATACACGCCGCCGTTGTGGTCGAGGTCCTATCGACTCTGGGCCGGTATCAAATCAAACCGGGTCTTAGGATGAGTCACAGTTCTTATTTCGTGGGAATACGATAGGGCTCCTCCAGACTGCGTGAACAATAACCCTCCCTATCCTCGGGGTGGCTGATATGCGGTGGAGGCCACAGACGGAGAGAGAGAATCTGCGCCGGGAGGGAGAAGGAGTGTCGTTTTGAACTCGCTCACACTGGCACCAAACGCAGCCCGCTCAGGAGGCTGAGGGAAACTAAATATGTGATGAGACGCGGCAGGAGCTTTCAGGAGGACAAACATACGCTCACGCACAAACTGTTCAAAAAAAGACACATAGTTGGACATTTTCTTTCATCAACGTCCTTACACACACACACACACACACACACACACACACACACACACACACACACACACACACACACACACACACACACACACACACACACACACACACACACACACACACACACACACAGTTCAATACATGTGGCAGACGTTTCCTCACGGAGACTGCGTATCGTTTAAAAACATATTTTTCTCATCCAACACAGTTTTGGAGATTCAACTGCATGTCGTCATATAGTTCCCTCTCCAAAACAATATAACACGCACGTGCACACACACACACACACACATATTCTTTCAAATTTTACTGCATGCATTTCGTAATAAAGCCCTGGCTCTCCAACACACACACCCACACCCCCACACACACACACACACACACACACACACACACACACACACACACACACACACACACACACACACAAACACACACAGTGAAGTGGGGATAATGAAGAGTCCATGTGGTAGTGGAGGGGTGTTGAAGGACAAGGGAAGGTTTCAGCTTGAATCCCAGAGCACAGCAGAGAGCATCCGTCCTTGCAGCTGTGTTGGAGTGGACCACTACTACAGCCATGAACAGGCAGAGGGAGAAGGAGAGGGAGAGGGAGAGGGAGAGGGAGAGGGAGAGAGAGAGAGAGAGAGAGAGAGAGAGAGACCCCGGGAGGAAAAGTGGCAGAGAGAGAGAGAGGAAGAGAGAGAGGCAGAGAGACTGGGAGAGTGAGAGACACCGGGAGAGAGGGCGCGAGAGAGAACTTTGGAAAGAGATACAGAAATCGAGGGAGAAAGAGAGGCAGTGATCGCTGGAGACAGATATAGAGAGAAGGGCTATGAAGGGAAACACTGGGATAGAGAGGGAGGGATAGAGAGAGGCCACGAGGGACACACATGGGGATAGATAAACACTGGGACGCAGGGAGAGAGACAGAGAGAGTGTAGTAGAGAGAGAGGTAGAGTGAGACAGGGAGAGAGAGAGAGAGAGAGAGAGAGTGTAGTAGAGAGAGAGGTAGAGTGAGACAGAGAGAGAGTGAGAGAGAGACAGCCAGAGGGAAGACTGCCGAAGTACACAGAGTTCCCCCCCCCCCCCCTCCCTTATGCCTCGAGGAAATGAAAGGAAAAGGAATTTGTTGGCGTTGAATTAGAGAATGATGTTGTCTCCATGAGTCAGAGGGTGCCAGATCTGCTATATTGGGGATGTTTCCACGGTGACTCACCTCGTCCCGTCGCAAACTTTACATCTGTAGGGTGTGACCGGGCCTGTGAGAGAGTGGTGTTTACACTTATGCATGCATTAGTGAGGGAGTTGTGGTGAAATGTGTGCATTTGTTTTGTGTTTGAGTGTGTGTGTGTGTGTGTGTGTGTGTGTGTGTGTGTGTGTGTGTGTGTGTGTGTGTGCGTGCGTGCGTGCGTGTGTGTGTGTGTATGTGTGTGTGTTTATTTGTGCGTGCATGTACCAAACTGTTTGTT
Organism: Gadus chalcogrammus; assembly: GCF_026213295.1. Lineage (NCBI taxonomy): Eukaryota > Metazoa > Chordata > Actinopteri > Gadiformes > Gadidae > Gadus > Gadus chalcogrammus. The sequence goes on along the minus strand of NC_079427.1, from coordinate 6,293,940 downwards.
TGCAAAGGTACGTGTGCGTCTGTTTATGTGAAAGTGTCCGTGCAAATTAGTTTTTCTATATTAGACAGAGTGGCAAGGGACATTAGGATTATTACCTCTTCCTTTGTGGGGCTCTAAGCAGCGAGTGTCTCTTGTCATTAAGCGGATTCGCGGCGGTGGGATGTTGGCAGATCTACTGAAAGCCAGCATGGTTTTATGTGCTTAACCTGGGAGTTGAGAGACAGTCCCGCGCCGGGTCTCTCTGCTGATAAAGCACTGCCTGCCTGTGCTTCCTGCAGCTTGACAGATGGGAGGAACGTACACACGGGTCGATGAACGGAGTGGAAGTGGATGAGTAGCCAAATATGATTGGAGAAGGCCCATTTGGATCGAGAGGAGGACAGGGGAGGCCTGATTGTGTAAGTGGTTGGGGTTTTTAGGCACTGTGGGTCGGTTCCCAATGTTTCGCCCTCAACCCGTACACAACTAACCATAAAGACATAACAACATGTATCTAAATTCACTGGAAGTCGCTTTCGAATAAAAGAAACATCCGGTGAAATTTATTTCTGCTAACAGGATCCTAACTCTGGGGTAACATGGTGCAAGCTAACCACTATCTAACCCTATAGTGCTAACCCTGGTGCTAGCTACCCCTGGTGCTACCAACCCGTCCGATAAGAAGCCTTATCTCTCCATCGGCCATTGAACAGTGGTGACAGGGTCT
>NC_079427.1:6260734-6288234 GCF_026213295.1 Gadus chalcogrammus | reverse complement strand
ATAAAACCATCTGAAGCATTACCCCGTTCTTTGGGGTTATTTATTGCATTGCAATGTAGAACATTGGTAGTACAGTTGGTTCATATTCCATAAGGTTGAATTAGAAAGACATAATATTCATGTATGACTTTTGTCAGTCAACCAAACCTCCACCAATCGTAAGAAGAGATCGGGCGGGTTGCTAGGAAGGTTATGTTAATATGCAATGCAGCCGCCTCTGCAGCTACCATTCTGAGGTAAGAACAACTTCATCGTTTTCACTAAATGGTAAAGAACTGGCGATTGCCTCGCCATCGGTCTAACAGTTACATTTCCCATCCATAATTTTTGTATTGGCGAACGAAATATCCACGATGGTTCGATGGTTAGTGACCCGAGAAGAATAAATATTTAGTCGCAGGGGCCTTGTAAGTGTGGACGTTGTTAGTCCCACCCAAAATGGAGCCTGCATGGTTCTTCCTTGTTCCCAAGCAGACCGAGGCTGGGCTCAACTAGGATGGGGGGGACGGGTGGGTCTCGACTAAATAGTCTCGCCTTTGCTTCTTTAACGGCGTTTTTGTGTAAATTGCTGAAGTCCACCCATGCCGCGAACCAGAATAGTAACATTTATCACCAAGATTGGCCTTTCGTTCGCGCATATACGGCTATAACGCTGATGTCGCCGTGCCATAATTTGCCCGGGTTTCTACAGCGCTGGTTTTTGTGGTATGGTCCGGTTGGGACTGCGAACCTGTGGGGTTAAAATAGGGGGGAATTAAATGCATTATTGGTTAAACGAACTGCTATACCTTCATCAGCTGACTCACTCGCAACCTTTCATTGTGTCTGTTATACGGGCATACAGCAACATTTTGGCTCTGTTTGCCTACTCGTTCACAGCCAAACATTGGCTATGAGTTTCGCTTACCCCTACTGCAGTGCTCCTTTGACCATTCTGTGTATGAAGTTGCATGCAATTTGCCAACAAAGTGCATGGTTTCTGGAGACGCCAAATTCACATCGGCACCTACGTTTAAGGCTGTCAGAATCCCCAGGTTTTCCCAACCTAGTCCTGTTTCTTTATTGATCAACACAGCGCTCTATGCTAAACAAATTACCCTCAGTTGAAAATATCGCCGCAGCTTTCATAAGCAATCCTGTTTGCATATCTTACTGTGCTTGCCAAACATGTTCAAAATAATGAATAAACATATTTCACAAATAGGTGGTCTATATGTAGAGCATAATGCAAGTTATTAAGATCCCAATACATGTATAGTCCATTGTCTTATCACACTGATTATGATCTGAGGCATATTTCCCAATATTGTATGATCACTATCTACTACCATTAAACCGTCTCATCTGTCGACATCCCTCTTCCAGGAGTGGCTCGATAGGTCAAGAGGTGCCAGGTAGGGGCACCACGCTGCCATGGAAACAAAGCAAGAACCCTCAGCCGCGTGGAGCCAGGCCGGAGACGGGGACACGGGAAATGCAACCCAGGTGAGCTGTGGGTGATGACCCCCTCAATTAATTTAAATTCTAATTAATTATATTTATCAGTTATGAACTTCCGGGTCATGAAGACATTTTATAGAGGGACATCAGACAAGTGCATATTAAAAGCAATCTAAAAGATCCAGTGCATGGGTTCACCTTATGTCTGTAAAGGGTCCACAGAATGTAGACGCTACAATGTGCTGATGCAGGCTAAAACTGTAAAAAAAAAAGAAAAAGAAGCAAAAATAACAATGGTGTGTGTGTGTGTGTGTGTGTGTGTGTGTGTGTGTGTGTGTGTGTGTGTGTGTGTGTGTGTGTGTGTGTGTGTGTGTGTGTGTGTGTGTGTGTGTGTGTGTGTGTGTGTGTGTGCCCCCTGGTTGCAGGTGCACTTTGAGGGTGGGGCGGTGGCCCAGATCGTGTACAGCGGGGAGCAGCAGGACCGCGGCCAGGAGCAGGTGGTCTACACTGCAGACGGAGGGTCTTACACCTCTGTGGAGTCTGCAGAACACACCCTGGTGTACATACACCCTGCAGACGGATCCCAGGTACGGTAACGTGTATACCCGCGCGCACTCTCACTCACTCGCGGATCCCAGGTACAGTAAGACACACGCAAACGCACACAGTCACATGATGACTAAAACGTTATTGTTATGATCACACATCTGCTTAAGGCCCAATCCCATTTCTACCCCTTACCCCTTCAAAACAAGGGGGAAGGGGTAAGGGGTAGAAATGGGATTGGGCCTAAAACTCTTCTTCTTATTCCAGTTTGCAGATCAACCTCAGGTAGCCTACATCCAACAGGATGGCACCACTCAACAGGTAGGGGTCCCGGAATTGAGCCCTGCGGTGCACCTAAAGCCCGCTGTTTGACGTAGAAGTATAATTGAACCTTTTAAAGACCGAGCTGACGACCCGTACTGTTCCCTGGCAGGTCACGGTTCTGCTGCCCAGCGGACAGAACATGAACGCTGCAAACCTGCACGTCCTCAGCAACGTAGCGGAAGACCCACAAGCCCTCCTGGAGCCCGTTTCCCAGGTAACAGAGGACCCCATGGTTCATCACGTGGTGCACTAGCCTCAAGATGTGTGAATGTTAATCCGGTTATTTACTGATCCATTCATACATTCATCTAAAAATAAAGGATGGTTCAAGAAGCATGCCAGGGCATTGATATCTCAATTCTCTAACATACTATGTAAAATGAAACGTTAAACAGACTTTAATTTTTCTAGGCAGGCTCACATTGCACAAACTTCTTCTTGAATTCGACACTTTCTAGATTTTTTGTTTAGAAACTTGAAAAAAAAAACGGAAAAATACGTAACACAAAACAACCTTTTTTTTAAACCTCTTGTCAATAAAGTTGAAAACAAATTGAATATGTCCTGGGTCCCAGGAGCAGATGTCCAACTCCCTGTCCTCCATGACGGGCATGGCGGAGCCCCCCCCCAGTCCCCTGGGGGCCACGGACTCCACAGAGGACTCTGATGAAGAAGAGGACGAAGACGAAGACTCAGACTTGGACGACTGGGAGCCCCGTCTGCCCCTCCCCTTCACCCCCCACAGCCTGTGTACGTCACCGCCTCGACCTCCGCGCGCGCTCGGGGCTCGCCTCGCCTCATTGGTTCCTTTCGTGCCCGTTGTCAAGTTGTCGGTTTAGATGGTGGAACGTTTTGCTACAACCCTCATGAGTGTGACCGTTTTAACCAGAGTTTGAATTTTAATTTAGCTGTGGTTTAGCTTAGGTTGGTGGCATAAGTTAGTTGAATATTATAAGAAAAAGAAGTACCGTTACAATATTGACCAAGTGCTCTGTCGCCGTCAAAAGTAAACAAGAGATGAGGGTTTGATGAGGATCACAATGTAACCTAAATTAACCACAGCAGCCGTAAAGTCAAACCTAATGTTTAGGACGGTTGTATTTATAGAAAGTCATTATCACTACTGTAGACTCAGATTCCCCCCATCCACACCTAGTCTCTCCCTTTCTCTCACTCACTCTCACTCTTCCTCTCTCTCCCTCAGGGTGCGAGGAGTGCAACTGCGCCCACCCATCCGCGTGTCTGAAGCACGGGGCCCTCCACCCGCTCCCCAACCGCCCGGTCGTGTCCAAGGCCCGGGCCAGCCTGCCCCTGCTGCTCTACATGGACCGCTTCATGGGTGGGGTGTTCTCCAAGCGACGCATCCCCAAGCGCACTCAGTTTGGCCCCCTGGAGGGGCCCCTGGTGCCCGAGAGCCAGCTACAAGACCACAACATTCACCTCAAGGTGTGCGGGCGTGGAGCTGCTTAGCTGTGGTTCAAACTAGCCGTGCTAGCTCGGTCAACGATGTGAACCTCTGCGCTGTGTGTCCGCAGCTCTGCATGCTGGACTCGGACAAGGACGGGGAGAAGACGGACGAATCGTGGGTGGACCTGTCCGACGAGGACAGCTGTAATTGGATGATGTTCGTGAGGCCCGCCCAGAATCACCTGGAGCAGAACCTGGTGGCCTATCAGTACGGCTCTGAGATATTCTACACCACCATCAAGAACATCCAGCCCAAACAGGAGCTCAAGGTAGGGCTGCTCGACTGTGGGACAAGTCCTAATCACGGTTATTTTGGTCAATATTGAAGTTACGATTATTCAAACAATTATTTTTGAGTTTGAAAACATGATGCATTTAATTCAGTAACTGAGAACTTTGTAACTGAGAACTTTAAATTCCCTGTCCCTTAAAAAAAGAGAAAGATTAAAAAAAAGTCAAATAGACAAAATTTGATTTATTCTACATCCCTAGCTCAAGTGGGCTCTGCACTCCTGGCAGTTGTACCTCTGGGTGTGGTTGACTGATGACAGGTGATAACTCAAACCCTGGGGTCATTGCAGGTGTGGTACGCCGCGTCGTACGCCCAGTTCGTCAACCAGAAGATCCACACCGTGACGGAGGAGGAGAGGAAGGGTGAGGGAGGCTGATGGCTTTATTTACAAAAAAAAAAAGTTTGCGTTTATTTGTGTGTGTGTGAGAATTGGCTATTATTTAAATAGATTTCCTTACTTTTTGAGTGTAATGTAAATTACCCAGTGTTTCCCAAAACACTGTACGGGTGATTGGTAGCACCGTGTGCTTCGACTTGATTGGCTAGCAATGTATATATATATATATTTATTTATTTTATTATTATGCAATAACAAAGTACAAAACTCTCATAGGGAAAGAAAACATACTTCCATCAAGTACAAAAAAGAAAGCATAAATACTAAATAATAAAAATAATAAATACTAATAATAAACATTAATAATGCATCGGTAATACTGTTCAAAACAATAGTCGTGCCATAAAGCTTTTTGAATGTAATTGAAACGGCGGCATCAGGTGGTTCTATATATTATTGTAAACCCCCCAATCAAGTCAAAGCACACGGTGCTACCAATCACCCGGTCCCAACTCCATTGTTTAGTCATATACAAATAAACAGACGTAAATTCAATCAAGCATAACCGATAAGAGTGCGGCCTCCTTTGGTGTTGTGTCCTCACTGCCTGTCATGTCACCCCCCCCCCAGTGTTACGGGAACAGGAGAAGAATTGGCCGTGCTATGAGTGTAACCGGCGCTTCGTCAGCTCGGAGCAGCTGCAGCAGCACCTGAACATGCACGACGAGAAGCTGACCTCTGTCACCAGGTAACCTGTGGCTGCTCTCTCCTTTGAGGTTCTCCACAGAGCACTGGATGCTTGTTTCATCAGCAGAAAATACAGGGTGTTTTAGGGACTGGCGCACACTCAGTGTGTTTTTGTAGTTAGTGTGGTTGCTACTGCAAGCATCTACTGCTCTTCATGAGTTTTCTTTATTCCGTTTGCCTGTTTTTTGTGCAGTTAACTGCTCCTGCATACTTTGAGCTACAGAAACCATTACATTTTCGAAACGTTTAGCTCTTTAACGACATGATTGCTATCTCTGCATTGTTCAACTCTTTCAACTTTTTAAACTATTACGCTTTTTCAGCTTCTTTTTTTGCAAAATAAGTTAATGGGTGGACGGCCATCCGCCCATTAACCGTTAACTGCGAACGCATATTAACGGTGACGTTAGCGTTGACGTTAGCGCTGAGTTTTGACGTCTAGCATTTTAGCATCCACACTCTCGCAGTTTGTTTGGATGAAACAATTCTAGTTTAGGTTTCCTCTTCTACGTAGTTGATACATGTGTGTAGCTGTAGTTGCTCCAGAGAGAAGATGCTGCCGTTGGCTATATTTCCTAGGTGATAATAACAAGGTTACTATCTTTATTAGAAAATGACCACACCTTAACGTGACATGTCAGTCGTTGACATCAGAGCTGATATGATACCAACCTAGTAGACTAAAGGCCTCCGCTCCTGCTTGCTTCAGATCCAGAGGTCGAGGGCGTGGTCGCGGCAGGAAGAGGTTCGGCACGGGTAGACGACCTGGTCGCCCTCCCAAATTCGTCCGCCTGGAACTGGACCCCCTGGTGGAGACATCGGTAAGGGAGAGAGAGAGACACCCGGTAGAGCGCGGGTTGCTTTTGACTGCTCAAGTATGACGTACATCCTATGTCCACCATCATAGGAAAGTGAAATTAAATGGATAATTAAATACTGATGATAACAATCATTGTTAACTTCTGCAGCAGGAGATGATGGGTTTGAGCGGCAAGCCGTCGCTGGAGGTCGGGATGGACGGGGGCGACGGCGAGCAGAACGGCCTCAAGGTGGTGGAGCTCGAGACGGAGGTGGAGACGGGTTCAGAGACCCCGGACCACCTGGCGCTCTCCGCCGAGGAGCCCGGGGCGGCGGCGGCGGCGGACCCCCCCGGCCCGCCCGCCAGCCCGGACGTCCCCCCGGTCGTGGAGGAGAAGGAGGACCCGTCGCAGGGGGAGGGTGCCGGGGCGGCGGTCGACCCACACCTGACCTCTCAGGACTTGCGGCGAGCCAAGCGAATACGGGTGAGCCTGCAGCAGCTGTGGCTGCGTGTTCTGCAGCCAAACGGTTCGACTGCGTTCAGCCCGAAAGGCACCAGATGCCACCCCAACATTAAAGGGGACACATTATACCATCGGGTGTGAGTGTGCTGAGCCGTTACAAGCCGTTTTAAAGATCTGCCTCTTCTGACATCCCAAGTGGACGTGTCCGCCTAGATGTATGACGGATAGATGAGCATCGTTTGCTACAGTCCACTGGGTAATCACACTCACACCCGGTGGTATTATATGTCTCCTTTAACATTGACTCATGTAGCAGACACAATGCCAAAGCGACGTCAATACTAGGCTCAGAACAATCAAAGCAAGTCGACATTCATGACAGTTCTCACTCTCGACAGAGATAAACACACATACACGACTGGGCGTCATAGAATAAGGGAATGCAAAGCAACCATGAACAGATCGGACTTCAGTTCGTAGTTCTCACTGTCGATAACATCATCACCCACGACGGAATCAACACGGTACAACACTGCTACCCAAGACCTGCTTTCGTTTTTGTTTTTGTGGATTTGTGCTAGCCTCGCTGTGCTTTACCAACGGTGTGTGTGTGTGTGTGTCTCTCTCTCATTGTGCGGCTGAAAGATTGACGTGCAGGTAGGTTGGTGGTGCTGTAGAAGGGAGACGGGGTCAGAAGCTTGACGTTCTCGTCATTTCCTGTTCCTGTTTCCTGTTCTCGTCCTTTAAGCCACCTCCTGCTCCTCCTCCTCCTTCATAAGACATCCCCCCCTTCCTCTGTTTATTTGTGCGTCTGTCTGTCTGTATGTCTCCTATGCTCCCATGTCCTAGCCTATTAGATACAGTCCACGTGCCACCTTCTGAATCGACCTTGTCTTTAATCACCAACACTTTCCCTAAATTTCTCCCTTTTTTCTTTTCTTTCCCCCTCATCTCCCCCGCGCCCCTCCACCCTACCCAGAATGCAGCGCTGCAGCACCTCTTCATCCGGAAGAGCTTCCGGCCCTTCAAGTGCACGCACTGTGGCAAGGCCTTCCGGGACAAGGACAAGCTGGAGCAGCACCTGCGGGTGCACGGGCGCGACGCCTACGCCTTCGCCTGCCACCTGTGCAACAAGAGCTTCCTGACGGACGCGGCGTTTGAGGACCACCTGGCGCTGCACATGGACAACCGCTCGTACGCCTGCCTGCTGTGCACCGACTCCTTCGAGAAGCTGGACCTCCTGAAGGAGCACGTGGGCGTGCACGCCGGGCCCGACGGCTGCTTCACCTGCCCCTCCTGCAAGAAGTGCTTCAGCGACTTCATCCAGGTAGGGGGGAACCCGGCGGAGTGGATGTAGAAAAAGTCCCTATTAATCGCTCTAATATAATCGAGTTGAAAGTATTTTTTTAGTTCATTTATTTATTTATATGAGTATATTTGTTCTATTCATTCGATTTTTTATAGAAATGGATCAGCTGGATACATTTCTGTAATTTATTTTCGATGTTAACGTTTTCTATTTGAGAGTTTTGTGTATTTTCTTAAGGGGAAATGGGTTCTTGGTTGCAAAGTGGTTTTTTTTGCAAAGAGAGAACTGCTGAATAATTGCATCACTTTTTTTCGAACTCAAAAATAATCATTTGAATAATCTTGGTTTCAAAGTCAACCAAAATAATCGTGATTATGATTTTTTTCCATTATCGAGCAGCACTACTTCTAAAATATAATCAAATAGATATCTACAGCTTCTCATTTAGCAAACTACTCTTCAGTTTGAATATGAATGAAAGGCGATAAACTCAACCAAAGTTAAATTGTGGCGTTCTAAATTCGCGTTAGCAGTTCTGTGGTGAGCACAACTTTCAAAACGACCCCGTTTGTGTGTCTTCACAGTGTTTGTTTAACATGGACGCGTCACTCTTCCGTCCGCTAGGTGAAGAAACACATTCGCTGCTTCCACTCAGAGAAGATCTTCCAGTGTCCCGACTGCGACAAGGCCTTCTGTCGGCCGGACAAGCTACGCCTGCACATGCTGAGGCACTCGGACCGCAAGGACTTCCTCTGCTCCTCCTGTGGTAAACAGTTCAAGGTGAGGGGATGGGATGGGATGGTGTGTGTGTGTGTGTGTGTGTGTGTGTGTGTGTGTGTGTGTGTGTGTGTGTGTGTGTGTGTGTGTGTGTGTGTGTGTGTGTGTGTGTGTGTGTGTGTGTGTGTGTGTGTGTGTGTGTGTGTGTGTGTGTTCTGGCCCTTCTCGGTCACTTGATTCTTGCCACATTTTTATAATTGTTGCACTTTAGATCAAGGTATATCCATGAATCAATCAATTCATGGAATTCATATTGCGTTTTGCAAGACAACCGAAAGAATCACACAGAGTGTGTCTTTGTCCTTGTGTACAACTTTTTAAAAAAAAAAAAAAGTTTGATAGATCTTGACACTATTGCTTATTTAATTTCCAGAAATTTGCAGTATTTTGTATTTTGTTATTTTGTCACTTTTTGTCTTTGTCTCTTTAAACAAAGAGAAGCTTTCTCTCACTTGGGGTCGTACTGTTATTTGTTTGTCTTGTTTGCATGGTTGGGGATGCCTGGAGTTTGAGCATTTAATGACTATTAACGACAAACTCACCTTTAATCTTGAACCTCCTGCCTGCGTTACGCTGTCCTCCTCATCCTCATCCTCATCCTCATCCTCCTCATCCTCATCCTCATCCTCCTCCTCCTCCTCCTCCTCCTCCTCCTCCTCCTCCTCCTCCTCCTCCTCCTCCTCCTCCTCCTCTGTCCTCCTCCCTCCAGAGGAAGGACAAGCTGCGGGAGCACATGCAGAGGATGCACAACCCCGACCGGGAGGCCAAGAAGGCGGACCGCGTGCACCGGTCCAAGGCCCTGAAGCTGAAGGTGCCCACGGCGGACCTGGACAGCTTCATGTTCAAGTGCCGCGTCTGCATGATGGGCTTCCGCCGGCGGGGGATGCTGGTGAGACCCTGATGACGCGCTGGGCCGCACGTCGAGCGCTCGGCAGTTTGCAATTTTGCAGCTGGCGGCCATCTTGGGTTTAGCGATGTTACCTGTGAATAGCCTTTATGCTCTGCAGGAGAGAGGCGGTTTACAGGTTCACATGCACCCATTGTGCATACAAATGAGATCCCAAAGCCTGCATTTCGATTTATCCACTGAAAATTGCAATTTATTCAATTTCAGCTAACTGAGTCTCGACAGATTTACAATACGTCATGGTTCTTTGAATCGGCCCTAGTGCGCAGACAGTCATAAAAAGGTTTATTTCAGTTTTTCTAATTGAACCTCCGTTCCAACGACGTGTCTGTGTTTGCCTTGGGCCGTGCAGGTGAACCACCTGTCAAAGAGACACCCGGAGATGAGTATCGACGACGTTCCGGAGCTCACCCTGCCAATCATCAAGCCCAACAGGGACTACTTCTGCCAGTACTGCGACAAGGTGCGCCGGTCTCCTCGCTCTATCCTCTGCAATGACAGCATCGTGCCATCTCTCTCTCCACACTACATGTTGTCTATTCTCCACGACCCCCGTCCCCTTATACACCGCCCGTCTTACACACGATTGCTTGATGAGCTGCAGTCAGTTTAGTATTCACAAATGATAGGCCTATGTCTTCCTTTTTATATTTGCAAGGCAGAAGTACTTTGATTGTGCCAACGTTTTTTTAGCCGCCGGTGTCCATTAGCTTGCCTCACAAATTACAAAAGCACCTGAATCCACGGATACAACCTACTTCCACACGTCATGCTTCTACTTTCTGTCGTGGTTTCGATTTGATGCATCACGTTCTAATAAACGAAGCTAAATCCTGAGTCCCTACAGCGAAGCCAAACCCAGCCTTTGCGACACCATGGTCTCCCCCCCCCTGTATCTCCGCAGGTGTACAAGAGCGCCAGCAAGAGGAAGGCCCACATCCTGAAGAACCACCCCGGCTCCGAGCTCCCGCCCAGCATCAGGAAGCTGCGGCCGGCGGGCCCGGGAGAGCCGGACCCCATGCTCAGCACCCACACCCAGCTGACCGGCACAATCGCCTCGGCCCCCGTCTGCTGCCCACACTGCGCCAAGCAGTACAGCAGCAAGGTGAGCATCTAGTGGTCGCCCCCATCGGCCTGAACAGAGTCAGTCCGGTTCGGTCCAGTTCTCGGTTGGTACCAGGCAGCGGGCTGGAATGTTCTGGAACTCTGTGTTTGGGAACTCTTGTGTTTAACTGACGTACAGTAAAAGTAAACGCTGGGATCATAGTGTTCACACGTCACCGAATGATGAAAATGATTCTTGGTGCCTTTCAAACGTATTGATTTATTTTGACCATACCATATTTCCCTTTTTTAGGTAATCAAGGATAAAATCTGTATTTTTTGATTGCACAGAGTACTGCGAAAATAGGTAGCAATCCTAACGAAGCATTGACACTCAATCAAACACACATTAAAAACAGAAAAAAGTGTTCAAACTTAGAATTACGTCTTTGCTGTAACTTTTAAAACGATAACATAATGAAACTGTTAAATAAAACGATCGCAGCCGAGATTGCAGCGTAAATATCCCGCTCAGCCACTGTGTGATTGTGTGCTCTGCTCTCAGACCAAGATGGTGCAGCACATCCGGAAGAAACACCCAGAGTTCGGCCAGATGACCCTCCAGACCCCCATGCCGGCCGCCGCCGTCATCAGCACCCCCCCCGCCGTCATCAACGCCGACGGGACCACCACGGAGTCCGTGGCGGTGAGGGGCCTAAAGCTGTCGATTAGAGCAAAGCCGGTTTCTCTTTCCTTACACCCCCTGGAGAGACGTGGTACCTCCCCAAACACCCAGAGATGAGCTTAGTCACAGCTTGCATCTACAAAAAAAACATTTCTTGCCTAAGAAGTCGTTTTGTGAAAGGCTTGAAGCAAGGAGCCAAAAATAGGCCTACATTTAATATTCAAATGAATACAATTATATCGGACCTGGTTAATACCGTAGGTCCCTATCATCAGAAGGGGAGTCTGTTTTAATTACTCTAAAGGATGAGATTACATCGCCTTCACTCAGGGAAGATTCAGGTTTTCTTATTTATAAATTCTCTCTGGGCAGACGACGGACCTGCTGACCCAGGCGATGACGGAGCTGTCCCAGACGCTGACCACAGACTACCGTACAGCCCAGGGGGACTACCAGAGGATCCAGTACATCCCTGTGGGCCAGGCCGGGGGCGCCCTGGCCCAGTCCCAGCACATTCAGCTCCAGGTGGTGCAGGTTGCGCCGGTAAGACACAGCGGGCCGAGTCGAGCGTTGGTTTGGATGGAAGTGGATGGAGATGTACCCACTAGTACCTGGGCTACTGGAGAATGCACTGTAGGAGATGGAGAGAAACCAAAAAGAACATGATCTCGTTGTCTTTTTTGGCCATGGCAGCCCTAGTGTGTAGGATTACTTATTGAGAGGTTATGCTTTATGATACATTATTTAAAAATGATAATATGGCTAAATGGATTGAGTTTTTTAGGCTACATTACTATGACTATAACAGTTTGTAAATAAAAATCCCTAACGTTGTTTTCTGTTATTTGGTCCAGGCTTCTTCACCGCACTCTCAGAACGCCACGGTGGACGTGAGCCAGCTTCACGAGCAGCACGGCTACAGCCAGCACTCCATTCAGGTTCAGCAGATCCAGGTCTCCGAGCCGACGGGCACCGCCCAAAACACCAGCCAGGTAAACATCAGACCGGTGAACGCCATCCAGTGGAGCTATTGATTCGTTGACAACAAGCCAAACTTACCTTCTCTCTCTCTCTCTCTCTCTCTCTCTCTCTCTCTCTCTCTCTCTCTCTCTCTCTCTCTCTCTCTCTCTCTCTCTCTCTCTCTCTCTCTCTCTCTCTCTCTCTCTCTCTCTCTCTCTCTCTCTCTCTCTCTCTCTCTCTCTCTCTCTCTCTCTCTCTCTCTCTCTCTCTTCCCCCCCCCCCCTCCCTCCCTCCCTCAGGTGGCTGGCCAGCCTCTAAGTCCCGCCTCCTCCCAGCAGACGGGTCAGGAGATGAGTCCGAGTCAGCTGACCCCGATCACCTTGACCCAGAGCCACGCCCTCCAGAGCCCCGCCGCGCAGCAAGGCGCCGTGCAGCACGCATACATCCCCAGCAACTGGAACTACCGTGGTTACCGTGAGCACACCCCCAGTCTGCTGGGCTCAGTGTTTCTGTGAATGTTTATGTGTCCGTGTGTATACATGGTTGTTTATTTGCCTGTGTTTCATGGTTTACTTTATGCGTGTGTGTTTGTATGTGTGTGTTTCCGTGTGTATTTATGTGTGTTAACGCGTTAACACACATGTTTTCATGTGTTTCATGTGTCAACCTACGTATGCTTTTACGTGTGTTAGTGTATTGATTTTGTGTCGCTTTTTATTGTACTGTGTTTGTTACGCGTATTGATGTGTTTTGTGGCTGGTTCTCCTGCAGCCTCTGAGATCCAGATGATGGCTCTTCCTCACGCCCAGTACGTCATTGCTGAGGCCAGCACCGCGGGCGCGACCGGCAACAGCAGCCAGGTTAAAACGGTGAGCCAGAGCATGTTTGGAAGAGCACAAATCCACGCAAAGCCTTTAATTATAAAATGTATATGACAGGCGATTGGTGCCTTTATGGGCAAAGGTAGAAAGACAGGAAATTAAGAGGAAGCAGCACACAACAGCATTCAGGAATTGAACCTGGATCGCTGCAAGGAGTCAAACTGGACGAATGCGTGGAAACATATAATCCTTGTAAAACTCTGTTGAAGTCGATCTTCTCCTGGGCATTTTTCGGTGATAATCTTAAAGAAACACAAACCTTTATATATATATATACAGTATTAGTGTAAATATATGACTGAAATGCATTACATCTGTGTGTGTTTCTCCAGACCCACTACGTGATCTCAGACGGCCAGTCGGACATGGAGACCAAGCAGGTTTCCGGGTCTCAGACGCCCCCGCCGGAACAGGCAGACCAGCCAACCGAGCAACAGCAGCAGCAGCAGCAAGCCAATCAGCAGCCCACCACGCAGTACATCATCACCACCACAACCAATGGCAGCGGCACCAGCGAAGTTCACATCACCAAGCCCTGAGCCCACCTGTAGCGTAGCAGTTGTTGTTTTGGGGGCCAGTCACTTGAACTGATACTGCATGCAGCCTCTACGCACACACTCGATCACGCGCTACTGACACACACACACACACACACACTCAAAGAACTCGACGCAAACACTGGTACCACACCGGTGCAACCACACAGACCCTGGGGGTGTCTTTAAGGGTATGAAACCAATGACCAGTTTTATGTGTCAGTTACCTTTCCCAGAATCGTGATTTATTTGCAAGCTAGCGAAGCCTTTTCGTTAAACATTGATTTTGTTTTTATGGGACCTTTATTTTAAAAGGCAGTTGACAACAGACATAACCATGAACGATTTAATGAAGGAATTAGTTTAAAGTTTTACTCTGCCTCCTACACTACTGAGTACTGGAGAAAGTTGGGACAGCGTTACTCGCCTAATAACTAATTACTTTTTGGAAAATACATTTGATAATTTTTCCAAAATATGTGAAAAGGTGGGGAACGACGATGTGGCAATTTTTTTTCTTTGGTCCATTTTCAAAGGTCATTTCAAAGATGGTAGCTGTTGTGAAGGAGACTACTAAATGGTTCCTTGGATCTTATGGTGTTGCCTGCCTTATTGCACAACCCCTTCGCACATATACAACAGAAAAACAGAAACTATAATGCTTTGAAGAGAGGAAAAGTAGGAGCAGAACAAGTAGAGTCAGGTACGTCATGCTCAACATGACTTGTCTCCAATACGGGTCTCGTGTAATTATTCAGACATTTTGTTTTGCAATCTTATTATATTTTCCACTTCTGTTTTTCCTCAGTTTCGGTTGAAATAGGACTAGTTTGTGAGTTTTGTTTTACTTTGTGTTGGTGGAAATAACTGATCGTTTTTTGTTTACATGCTGAATTGGTCTTTGGTTGTTTTCTTGTGTTTTTGAGTACATTTTTGCGATCTACAAGGCCAGAGATCATTTTGTTGTAAAAATGGCAGCAAATTAAAGTTCTACTCATCACTCCCATCGCACAAAGACATTGTCTGGTACAAAGTGACTGGAAAAAAGACTTTTCTGAAACCTTTAATTTTTGTTTAATGTTGAATATATGTTGATCGAAATCGATGGGAAGAGATAAACAGAGTTCTTAAGGATGGTTGAAATATAATAGATTTCCGCTGGTTTCATTAAAGATTTGATGACTTTCAGGTAATCAAAAACTAGAATTGAATTGTGACTTATTTTCCAAATATATTTTTTAGCAGTGTAATGTTGGTACAATTTGGCAGTGGGTGTGACGTGTGCTTATAGTGCATACATTTATATGTCTCATCAGACATACAGTTCTTATGAAGAAAGGAGAATCACCTTCAGTGTTTAATTGTATATCATTTAAATAGTTTGGAATCCGAATCACCACCAATTGTTGCTCCAATCTGCTGGATATATAAACACCCCAGCAACTACTACACATTTAAATCCACTTGTATTCAAAGTGGCTTACAGGTGTGACTGTAAAAGCATTCACGTCGCCCAATCAAAATATAGTTTTCCATAAACATCTTGAATAGAACGTGGCGTATTAAACCAGGGTAAGTCTCCCAGTGTTAGGCCTCAGTCCAGGGTTTAGGAGTCAGGGTTCGACTATCTTAGTCTAGCCTACAGTAGTAGACGATGGCTACAAGACGCCTAACCTTGAGTATGTGTGAACAACGCTTCGTGAACAGTAATTCATTTTCCTTTACACTTGGGGCTTAGGTATCAGGGAGGTTGGAGCTGGCTGAGGCCCAACCCTGGTTCTCGCACAATAGTGCCCGGCGAGACGTGAATTACAACTCGGATGGAATGTAGGAAAAGAAGACAAATAAATGAATCACCCCGGGGGAACCAGTCTGACAGGGTTGCCACGTTGGACAGGCTAGCCGCCTGCCCACAGACCCAGCAGCAGAAGCTCGACACCGACGACAAACTCGGTGAAACGCGGATCTGTGTACTGCTAGGATGGCGTCGACCGGCCCTTAATTGATCAGGATCGATTCATTGAAACGCCTGCGCGTGGCGGACTGCGACCTGTCTGCGTTGCCAGGGTAACTGGATGGAGAGGCGGTGGGATGAGTTAAAGAAGGCACCAAGAGACGAGGCAGTGAGCAGGTGTGTGTGTGTGTGTCTGTGTACTGTGTGCGTCTGTGTTTGCGTTTGTGTTTGCGTGTCAGTCAAATCTATCCTGCAGCATCTGGTGAGACGCTTGACAGGTGTTTGAATGACAGGTGATGTTTGAATGACAGGTGTCTCGTCTCCTCGGGTGAACTGGTTGTCTGGGAGACAGAGTGTGTGTGGGAGGGGGGGGGGGAGAGAAATGCTGACAGTTGTGATTCATGAAAGGAAAAAACAACAACACTCTTAGCTTTATATCATTTGCTTATAACTCAGACTTTTGGTTTGCTATTACCCTACTATGACTATAACTTTGGCTGCTTTGCCATTGTTCATGTCTTCCTTGTGAGAGTTGTGATTGCTGCTGCTGTGGCCATTGAGACTGTAATAGGCCTATCTGGAGTAAAGGATTGTGTACATAAAACACACATAAGCCTAATACTGTGGTTATCTGTCGTTCTGCTTTCAATAAACAGAGTGGTTTGTTTAGAAAGAGATAGGTGGGTCTTTGGTCCAGTCGGCCACATTTCTCAAAGCAGGTTTGACTGTTTGTGTAGGCTACTTAATAGGCGATAAGCACCGGGAAGTATTTCAGAAGTCACGCATTACCAGAATGGTAAAAGTATTGAGTGTAATTAAGTATTGAGTTGCCCAAATATTGGGCTGTACATTTGAATGGTGGTTTTATAAAGTATTTCTTTATTTTCAGTGGTTTTCATTTTACATAATACAACGGATCACATTAAGAACAGCATAGCAACAGCCATACACTTAGACAACTTTGCTTCCACTGAGTAAGCCTGATGCACTGTAGTGAATTCACGAAGATAAGCATGATTTGGATTTCCTAAATTAGCTCGACTTCAATCTCAAACACGCGTTGTCTAATTACGTCACTCTGCCTGTGACCCGCGTGTTTTTTCTAAAAGTTCTCTCTCTCATCATTATCAGTATAAATCAACTTGAAGAGCCACCTGATCGCGCCTTCTGGCTCCTGACCTGGAGGGAAAGCTGTCCATCGTGGCGAAGCTGGTGCGCTGTAGCACTAGTATGTGTGATGTGGTCTTTCTGCCAGGTGGAGGCGCCATTGCACCCTTCTCTCGGACTGGCCGAAGTGGCGTGGAGGATACTGTGCTCCGGATGCCTTTTAGCAGGCCTGGGAGCTTGTGCCATGCTCTTGAAGAAGAGCCTGGGGCGCAGTGGAAAGGCGGTGAGTGCGCGGACACACGCCTACGCACTCAAAAATAAAACGTCTTCAATAAAACTGTCCCGTAAATCATACACTTTTACAAGCATGTTCCTTATTTGACCTTTTTGTCTGTATACTTCTTTTTATGATCACTTTTACGGCCTTGTTTGTGTCCATCCATCCGTAATTACATCCAGTGTGCTACTAACAGTAACTTAACTTAATATTTTCTAAATAAAGTTAGTTAGCTAGTTTATATATTATAAGCCCTTCGATTATAAAATGTTGATAATCCTTTCTTCTGCTTTTGGACGTTAAGATGGGGCTTTGCTCAGAATCGGTGGCAGATCAGAAAAACACACATTTTTCGTGGTGAGGCAACTTTAAAACATGACTAGCAATATTATATAAACTATTAAACTTAGAACCATTTTCTATTCCTAAACGGCAATATTAGTCCATATTAGATATTTGTTTAGCATGGGCCTATTACTAAATACGTGTATTCACGCATTTTAATTCTGTAATTGTAATCTGTTGTAAAAGGGTCCATACGGACCATAGAAGTCATGATAATAATTTGCGGGTGGACAGTTTAACGAGCGGTGTGTACCCCCGGGGTGTCCCTACTCACCAAGGGTCTCGAAGGAGCCGTCCCTACCAGGCGGAGGAGTCTCCCTGGCCCGGGCCCTTACAGACAGCCTGCTGCTCTGTGTTCTCCAGGAGTCCCTCTCCCACCCCACCCTGCCCCACGTAGAGGCTCTCCTGGCCAGGCTCAAGGTACGACAGACCCCCCCCCCCCCCCCCCCCCCCAAAAAAAAAACGAACAAAAAAACGCAGTTTTAGATTAGCTTTCTTCTAATCCTAGAACGTGATGCTATCAGGCCTCTCTCGCAAAAGAGGTGCCAAACCTCATTGAGAATTCCATCACTCAAAATGATATGCAACTCAGATTATATTATTGATTTTAAACTCATTGCTTGTTTTCTTGCTCTGTCGTTTCCCTTGGTGTGCATGTTGTAATGCACTTTCTGGCCGAAAAGTCCCAGCTACTGCAAAGTTTTGATTTGGTTTGATACACTGTCACGTACCGCACACACTTCAGTATGCACAGCGCACGTTATGTTAGCCTGGGGCGACAGACACACACTGATATTCTGTCAGATACATTAATCCCCAGACCAGAAGACATTGAGTCTCTCTCTCTCTCTCTCTCTCTCTCTCTCTCTCTCTCTCTCTCTCTCTCTCTCTCCCTCTCTCTCTCTCTCTGCCTCTCTCTCTCTTCCTCTCTCTCTCTCTCTCTCCTCTCTCTCTCTCTCTCTCTCCCTCCTCTCTCTCTCTCTGCCTCTCTCTCTCTCTCTCTCTCTCTCTCTCTCTCTCTCTCTCTCTCTCTCTCTCTCTCTCTCTCTCTCTCTCTCTCTCTCTCTCTCTCTCTCTCTCTCTCCTGTTAGAACATCGTGTTTGAGTCCCTTTACACTTTGTTCTTTCTCATCTCATTTCTCATCTGTTTTGGTTCTCGTTGACGTCATCTCAAAAACAACTTCTATGCTTTCAAATCTAGAAGTAACTTTTTAAAATCTTTCCCTCACTTTTGTTGACCAAATAAATGTTTGCTTCATTTTTTTGATTATTAAATTCCCAGCAAAGAAACATACAACATCCATGCCATTAATGATCAGGTTAGCGTTAGGCATCCAGTGACCCGTCATCAACATGGACTGCTGTGTCAGCTAGCCATAGCACTGCCCTCCACCATCTGTTGATCTCTGACCCCTTTAACAGGCTCCTCTTCCTCTTCCTCCTCTTCTCTCCCTACAGAGGGTGTCCCGGACCCTTCAGGGGGCTGAAGGTCTCTTAGAGGCCGGGTCCGACTGTGAGGCCCTCGCGCTGGTAGAGAGAGTGAAGGCCCTCAACACATACCTGCAACAGAGGTGAGGTTCCACCGCCAACACGGCTTTTGGAAGGAGAAGAAAGTTAGTGTTGTGTTCAAGGGAGGAGGGGCATGATAGTCAATGGAGGGTTTGATCCAACCGAAAGGGCTCTGTGTTGGAACCCCAATGTCCGTGATCTACTCATCCTTGAGCAAGATGCTCTAAACCCCTGATCTGCTCATTAACGACTTACGGCATCTGAATTCAATTTGCTCGGCCCCGAGATAAAAGCGATTGCATAACGACTAAATATTAATAGCCAACAGAGAAGGTTATGTTAAGTGAGGGCTTTGCTCTCTTCAAGGTCAGTGTATGGATCTGGGGGAAAACACTGCATCAAGGGAATAACCCCAGGAACCGTCTACACACACACGCACACACACACACACACACACACACACACACACACACACACACACACACACACACGTACACACACGTACACACGTACACACACACGTACACACACACACACACACACACACACACACACACACACACACACACACACACACACACACACACACACTTTCCAACCCCCCCCCCCATCCCGGTTTCGGACAGGACAAGGACGCTTGGCGGTCTGGTACGGGCGCAGGGGGAGTTTGAGGCGGACGTGGAGGGCCTGCTGGGGGGTCTGGAGCTCCTCTGGACCCAGCTGGAGGAGCTCCACACCAGGGTCACGCTCACCAAGGACTGGAGCCAGGGCCAGGGGGATCTGGCCAGCACCAAGGCTGAGGCAGAGGTACCCATCGGGGACCGTGGAACGGGGAGGGAGGGAGGGAGGGGCGGGGGGGGGGAGGTTGCGATCCCTGTTGAGTTCTGTTTAAAGATTGTGTTGGTTTATTACAGGGTCAGACAAGATACAAGACACAAGATACAAGATCGTTTATTGTCATATACACACAATGGAAACATAGTTTACACTGGGCAATGAAATTCTTAATTTGCAAGTTCCCTTCACACAAAATATGCTTAAAATAAAAGTAGATAAGTAAACTAAACTACTAAAAGAAGAAGAAGAATTTAGTTAAACAAAAACAGTTGAATATAAGGTGCTGTTTAACATGTGCAATGTTCGCATACAGCAGAAGGCCCTGAAAGACATTGAAACATAGACGTTTTGGAATATATAAATTGGATGTTGAATATTATTAGTAGATAAACATACTGCCATGACAACATACTGCCATGGCTTTATTTCACCTTGTACTGAGCTAGCTGATTCCATTAGTCCACTTTAACTTGCTAGGAGGTATTTTATTGGTTAACCTCTAAGCTAAAACATCCCCCACCTTTAAATAAACGATTCACTTTGGTAACGCAACAAAGTAAGAGATAGATTGAGTATTTGTCGTCGTCTTTTCCAATTCCACTTACTGGCCTAACCTGTCCTAATTAGTCAGAATTAGTTGATTGCGTTCACCTGTTTTCCTCTGTCAGTGTTCAGATGTGAATGTGTTGTCCTATAGCCTGTGATCCTTGCTGCTGTCTTGCTTGTTTTAGTTTTACTATAACCTTTTTCTAAATACTGTCAAATTCCTACATATATAATATAAAGGTTGAGATTGTACACTAGATCTTGTATTCCTGACATCAGAGTTCATAGTTCCTAGATGCTCAAACATGCATTATATTGGTGGGTTCCCATACATCTGTTTTGACAGAAGCTCCACCAAGCTAACTGAATACATGCTTGTATTTATGTGTGTGAGGCAGTTTGTGTCCAGGATGGTGGGTCAGTACCGGACCAGACTTCAGCTCTGTCAGAACCACCAGAGGGAAACCACTGAGTTGCTGCAGGTAGCTTCCTACCCCAAACAAACTCGAAAAAATACCAGAATGTTTCTGATTCCTCTACCACTCTGTCCAGTTGTGTTGCTGAAACTGGGTCATGTAGCATTAGGAGTATTTTTATAACTACTCTATGCTTCGATGTTAAGCCGCACTTTGGTGTTTAGCTGCTTTGAATTAAAGCGTCTGATAAACGACTCAATGTAAAATTCCCTCCCTCATTTTCCCTGTCTGTCCTTGTTTCTCAACATTCAGTATATAACCAGGGTCAGATGAACATATTGAGTCAAGATAAGATTACTCTATTAATCCCTGAAGGGAAATTCCAGCAGGAGGCCTTCAAATAAGAAGGGCATTCAAGTGAGGGAAGTTGGCCCTTGGTTAAATAGGGTTACGTCCTAAAAGGCTATTATAACTGTTAAAGTTGTATTAAATTAAAAAATACTGTATAAACAAAAATATTTATGACATACATTTGATGGCCTCTTTAATCGAATGTCTGACAGTGAATGTATACATCATTAGGATTGGGTGGTCCCACTGGTATTGCCATGCACTCCCATGTAAACTAGACAGGACCCCATTGTTATCATTATAACATGATAGTTGTTGAGGTACTGTCCGTGTGATAGGAGCTGACCTGGACTCACATAACCATGAGCGCTCACGTTAGCGACAGCTGCAGCAACGAGTCAGTCTGGACGGAGCTGTTACTACAGTCCAACATCGAGCAGGTACACACACACACACACACACACACACACACACACACACACACACACACACACACACACACACACACACACACACACACACACACACACACACACATATAACCCACACTACAAAAATAAAAAAAATACAAGCACATACAGTTCCAAGTGGTAGTGAAATACTCTGCCTCTCAATTAATCACTTTTTGTCTCTTTTTATTACTCTACTTCCATTTCCCTTTCCTCATAATATATCTGCCTGCTGGTCATTCTATCTCACTCTTTCCTTCTCTCCTTCTGTTGCTCTCCCTTTTCCTTCCTTTTTCTTCTTTTTCTCTCCCCCATTCCTCTGGTCTCTCTTTCTCTGTTCCTGATCTCCCTCTCCGTCCCTATGTCTGCCTCTCTCCCATCCCCTCTCAATCTCTCTCTATCTCCACCTCTCTTTTCTGTCCCCCCATCTCTATCTCTCTCTCTCTTCTCTCCGTCCTCCCCTCTCCCACCTATCCTGTGTTGTCGTCCCCCCCCCTCTATGTATCTCTCCCCCCTTCAGTTTGACAAGGTCCAGGAGAACTTCCTGTCTGTGGACCAGCAAACCTCTACCTTCCAGGCCCACCTGGACGGGCTGGAACGGGGGGCTCCTGACGGACAAGCCACTGGCCCCCCAACCTGTTCCACCTCCTCCTCCTCCTCCTCCTCCTCCAGTGCTGCCGGTCGGATTGGCCCCCGCCACGCTGAGCCCGCCCCTGCCTCCGACACTGTCTCCTCATTGGACGAATCCAACCAGGCTTTCCCCTCCTTGGGCGAGGACGTCGCCCAAACCCTCTGCGAGAGGTCGGCCCTTCAGTTCTCCTCCGCCTTTGGACGCCTTCGGAAATCTGGAAAGAAGAAATGATTCTTATTTAGTGTTATTTAAAAATGTTGCACTACGGCTTGCGTCAGAGTTACTTATATGCGTGTAGCATTTTCAAGTGTTGATCATTTGACTTTTGCTGTTTACTTGTATTGCGTGTATTTATTTGTAACTTTTCAAAGTTTTATTTTAATACATGATTGTTATGATGCGTCGTCTTCGAATTAATCACTTTGCAGAACAAATTATGTTGTACCGCTGCTTATTTTTTAGCCTGGTTTATTACAAATCGGATGCCCTCAGAGAATGAATGATAAAACTGTCAGACACAAGGGGGCGTCACACCACCAGGGATCCATGCAGTCACCTGCTCAACCATCACCATAAAGACAACACGTCTCATTCAATACATCCAGACGCTTCTCTTCATTTAGTTTCATGAGGAGATAGCCAGGTTTTCTGGCTGTTCACCATATGGTCTATAAACACATTCCTGCACATGATTTGACCATTTTCTGCCAAAGCCCTTTTCTTCCTTTAACTATTTTCCAAGTTTTATTGAGGGTCATCTCATATTTTTCTGGTATGAGACTAATTCAATGAGAAATGTTTTCTAAACTTGAAGCGCATGATGAAAAGTGTATATGCAATTCCCCCCCCCCCGTCTTTCATTTGCTGCTCGCTTTGAACCCTGATCCAGTGTGACAGAGCTACTTTAGCAGTTAGCTGCAAGCTAAATGGATTCCTATATGTCCATGATTTTAATAAAAAGGCCCCAACGTCCGAAAGCCTGGAGGGGGAAAAACATAGAAGTTATAAGCAATACCAGACATTTCCTCGCCCCCCTCCCCTCCTCCCCTTCCCCAGTCCTGTCTCCCTTTATCAGAGGCAGTGGACGACATGATTTGAGAGCTTCAAAGCAGGGATTTAAGGTTGGAGGAAAGCGAGTGGGGGGTGGGGGGGGTTTGGGGGTGAGTGGGGGGAATGTAGATGGGTGGGGTTAAAGGTCATCACTGGAAGCCATTCTGTTATTACTAAAAATGGAGAGGGCCTCCGGACCTTTCTGGAACACATGAATGTGCCTTTGATCCAAATTCTGTCTCCTGCAGCACTGCCTCCGAAGATGCAAAAGTTAGGGCAACTTCTGGACTCCATTTTGGACTCACTCTCTCTCTCCCTCTTAAAAAAAAACCATAAGAAAGCCGAGCTATGCTAGCCAGAGGCCTTGCTTGACGGGGCTGACGTTGCGCCGCGGGCATTAGCCTTGAGATCTGACACTGTTTTCTTCCACCCTTATGATTGGCTGGCACCAGAGGGTCAGAGATGGAAGGAGGGGCACCTGACCCCTGGAGGGGGGGGGGGTCCAGGGTGGACTAGGATTTGGCTTTCAAGTGTCACAACACAACCACGCAGACACACACACACACACACACACACATACACAAACGCTACTTCACACAGCCTGCAGGTTTAAAGGCAGTGGGGGGGGGTACCAGCTTAGTCTGTCTGTTGTTGCATTTCAAGCCACAGACGAGTGTCACAGGACAAAGACAATCCTCTTTGACAAGTGACATGAATATGTCATCTGAATCGATAATGACTTCTCTGAAAGAAGTGGAAGGCCGCAACAATAGCAGCGCATTTTTGTCAATGTTAGTCTGTTGGTCTGAATAAATAATGACATGCAAAAAGCAGGCGTGAAATGACTTATCAAGAGTTTCAGAACAGCAGGAAACCTCTGTTTAAAAAAACAAATATATTAGAAAATGTCCTGCGGTGAGCTAGCCGGCCACTCGATCCTGCTCTCCCATTTGTGAGACATGCTTGGCATTGCTTCCATAGCATGTCATGGTGTCTGCGACCCAATCGGAGAGCGAAACGGGTGGAAGTGGTGCGAGAGGCACGCCGCCGTGCGCGCGGGGAATGCTGCGAGTGAGCGAATAAAAATGACCCATGGCTTCGTTTAGCTACCCTAAAAAAAACAGTTGATGACTAGCTTCCTCCGCTAGCCCCTTGGGTCCCCGAGGGAAAGGCTATTTCAAAGCTAGCCGGTGCGTGTGTGTTGTTTCAGAAAATATGGTTGGTAGGAGAGGTCAATCGTCCCGTCAATTACCACAGTTCAGATTTCAGCGGCGCTCCCGTGGACAACGTTTTGCGCCGGCTTAGCGTGTGCTACGCTAGGCCGCTATCTGATCTTTTCAACGCGCAACAAAAACAACCTCCATGTCGGACATTCACAACACTTTCCAGTTATTCAAATGTAACAGTATAGTTTAATCGTTTTCTCACTCACTTCTGTCTTTTGTTGAGTGTTTTTCTCTCGAGCAAAGACAGACCCAGGTGGGATTTCAATGGCAGAAATGTAAGTAACTGAATAGTTACATCCCACTCCCAATGTAAAGGGTATCCTAAGGCTTAAGGTCAGAGAAAGGGCCACAATGAATGTGTCGACATTTCTTTTTCCTTTTTTTATTTTTTTTTTTGGCTAATGTTAGCTTCCTTCGGTCAATATCAAGGCTCCGCATCGAAAATATAAAACAAACATTTAGAACTGGATTCAGAGCCATTTAAACACAAGAGAACCGGCATGTACAGCAATATGATAAGGATTATACTGTTGTGTATTTCTAGTTCATTTTCATCTCCTAATTACTATCGCTAGTTGGACTTTTGGAGCCCGCCTAGGTCCATTGTACGGGGTGCTTTGGGTATGGGTATGCCTAGGCGGCAGTGTATTTGTGGAGTTGGCGTTTCCACCACCACCAGGGAGATGTTAAATTGGTTGGTTAGATGTGATGTGTTCTGTGTTCAGCTGCTGTGTGTGAATATGTGTGAAAGAAAGGCAGCTCTCGAAATCGAGCAGTGTTAGGGGCGCGAGACTTGTATTCTGCTAAACCTGGGCTCCCGTCTTGTCCAATATATCATAGATTATTATAGACAATATATTAGTTTCAGGGGAGTGTAGAGAAAGCCAAGTTTGATTTGTTGAGACTAATTCTGATTGTTCCTTTATTTTTAAGAATAAACAGGATCATCAGTCTCACATGCCACACAAATTATTGGCTAACTTTATAGATGTCTTCATGGCAGCATTTTCCACAACAGCCGCAAGCCCTAAATCACACCAGGGCCCAGCAATTAAAGGGCTGGATGGCGCTCCATACGCTAGGTAAGTCACCATGCTGCTACAGACCCGAGGCTATTGGAACAGCTGCACTGTTGGGGAGACAAAACATCAAAACACGGGATCCGCATGTATGTAATTAGCAACAGGGCAGACGTTTTTGGGGGAGTAAAGAGTCCATCAACTTTTACCGAGGTTATTACTGCTGACCCAGCCCAATTCCACACAACGAACGCTTGAGCTGTAACGATGGAACCCTTGAATGCGTACTCGCATACAGCTGGCAGAGCCCTGAATACCCAGACAAAAAGTACGCCAATGTCTGCACGCTCACTGTAGGCATCCCAGACCAAGATGCCCTGTTATAGGGCTTCTGCCGCTACTAAGCGCCAAAGCTAGCTAGCGCCAAATTCTACAGCAGGACAAGTCTCCGTGTTGTGAATACGACCACGGCTACTTAGCTCTGCTGCTAAATAGCCTCTTGGACGTGAATGTTATCACAGATACTTGGCTCCGGTGCTACTTCAGGGCGAGCCTCCATGATGTGAACACGAACGGATTAGCGTTCACTTGTGGACGCAGGCATCTGCCCCGGCCGCGGCGGTCCCCGTGCCAGGCCCTGGGAGTGGGCGGAGCCTGGGAGGAAGGGTTAAACAAACACGCCGGCTCCGGCACAAAGAGACCGCCACTCACACACATGTGGAGGCAAAGGGTCCACTCAATCCCTCATACACACCCACTGTCAGCCCCCCTACCCCCCCCACCCCCCCCCCCACCAGGCTCTCACCCCCAGCCCCACCGATCCCCAACCCCACCGACCTACAACCTCGAATGACGCCCACACCAAACCTCCAACCAGCCACCGCCTCCCTGCACCTTCCCCACACCGGCACCGCTGCCCTTACACCCACTGACCCCCTCCTCCACCACTATCGTACCCTCAAATCCTTCACCCCAGCAGCCAAACAAACACCTCCAACACAGCCCTGGGTCTTGGGAGAACCAAACATTCAAGAGGAGGAGGAGGTGGAGAGGAGAAAGGGGGAGGGGGAGGGGGAAGGAGGTTGGAGGAGGAGGAGGAGGAGGAGGAGGAGGAGGAGGGCAGAATTCAGATTCCCATTCACAGAATGTCACCAGGCCACAAAGGAGGGACCGCATGACATCGCCACTAAACCAGAGTTAATGGACTTCTTTCTCAGCCGCCTGCAAGACATGACAGGGGGCTTGCGTGTGAAGAGAATGGGGAGGGTGGAGCCGGTGGGTGGAGGTGGTGGTGGTGGTGGGCGAAGAGACTGGCGAAGGAGCCCCCTTTGCCCCGATCGAAAGGGGGCACATGGGCCCAGCGAGTCCCCCGAGTGATTGAGAGAGCGAGGGAGGAGAGGAACAAGGGGGGAGGAGAAGAACAAGTGGGAGGGAGGAGAGAGGGGAGAGGGGAGGAGGAGGGGAGGGTGTGATTCAT
Source organism: Gadus chalcogrammus (assembly GCF_026213295.1). Taxonomy (NCBI): domain Eukaryota; kingdom Metazoa; phylum Chordata; class Actinopteri; order Gadiformes; family Gadidae; genus Gadus; species Gadus chalcogrammus. The sequence continues at coordinate 6,261,526 of NC_079427.1, read as the reverse complement.
TAGCAGCTCTCTCATTGAGACGGCCGGCTCTCATTCAACAGCCGCTTGTTTTAAAGGCGGTAATCCAAGCGAGGGATCGGATCACACTCCTCAGAGTCCTGATTTAGCATGGGGGCTAGCCGGAGGTTCTCCACGCTGCTTTGTTTGGCGAGGCCGTCGCTACATGGCGGTGGCGTGAGGGGTTGAGAAGCCAAACACACACACACACACACACACACACACACACACACACACACACACACACACACACACACACACACACACACACACACACACACACACACACACAGACACAGACACAGACACACACACACACACACACACACACACAGACACACACACACACACACACACACACACACACACACACAACACACACACACCACACACACACACACACAGACACAGACACAGACACACACACACACACACACACACACAGACACACACACACACACACACACACACACACACACAAGAGCGAACCCAAATGTGGCCAATCAGGAGTGAGTTTAGTAAGGGATGCGGGTGCGGGAGTGTGCATGGACCGACTGCCAATGCCCTCTGGCCAATCAATCAGCGCGCTCCTAGGAGAAAGGTACCCAAGGAGGGGATGGGTGGGTGGTGTGGATTTGCATGTGAACACACACCTCACAAAGGAGGACCCAGAATGTGTGTGTATGGGGGTGGAGGGGGGGGGGGGCTGGAGAGCACTCTGAGAGCAGCTATAGTTTCACTCCCAACAGGCCAGCATCCCACACCTCCTCCTCCTCCTCCACCCCCGCCTCCATC
>NC_079427.1:6159678-6260634 GCF_026213295.1 Gadus chalcogrammus | reverse complement strand
TTGTGATGTGGAAATGTCGGTGTGCTGCTGCAGTTGAATGTGCACAACAGGGTAGTATTAAGGAGACAACGCTTTCATCGACTGATTAGTTAATTAATCCGTTTATTTGAATTCCCTAAACGACAGATTTCTATTCAGAGTAATAATATGGGTTTTACTGTATTTTCCAGTTTTTTGTCATATAATAAAAGACAGAACCTAGAGATTGACAACACATGTGTGTTCATTATTTTATTATTTCATTTTTTACATGTGATACATGTATATTTATGTTATTGTTCTATAGTTGTAGAATGTGGTGTAATGCCTCTTTCTGTCGATGACCAAGTCTGGCGTGTGATAACCATTACAGTGACATAGGAGAGTGCCTGTGGGGCCACGCCAATTATTGTCCGTGTCTGTGTGTGTTAGTGATATTCAATGGACTCCCGGTGAAACGCATCGTCCTGCCCTCTTTTATATCTCCAAGAAAGAGTGGGGAGTCATGAACCGCTGCAAGGTGACGCGTCCTCCGTCAAAAATCGAAACTTCAACCTAAAAGGAGAAAGAAAGGTTTTTTTCTTAAACACCAGCCATTTAACCATTGGACTCCTCGTCGACTATCACTGGGACCATCTTGCGCAGTAGTATACTACGGGCGGAGTGAGAGAGTGGTAGCGGCGGACACTTCGGGGAATGTCGGCCGGCCGTCAGTCTCTGACATCGGCCTCTCTCGTCTCAAGACAGCGGCGGCGTAACAGCGGGTTGAGTAGCCATCATTTCTAAAAAAAAAAAAAAAAAAAAGAACTACTGTTAGCATAAATGCTGTGGCTTCTCTTGTTTCATTTGATCGCTTTTTTCGTGAAACGGTGTACATGTTAACTTTCTGTTCCCAAAAGTCTCCGTTAAACAAAGTTTAAAGCCCCGTTAGCTAGCGTCGGTTGACGGCGACGTCAGTGTACCTAGCGCTTAGCATGCTACGTTAGCCGCTAGCTCCAGTCTTCACTTAATGATTACTGGTGGAGGGGAGGGGGGGGTGACACATCACATCACATCATGGGGGTGGGGGGCATGTGACTTCTCATTACCCCCTCAACACGCATACACTTAATGTCCATCGTCATCGTCATTGCACTGGTTTTGTTTGTGCTTTATGCCACATTTCCCTTCCACATGTGTCAACAACAACTAACGTTACTACTACTAGCTAGGCGGCGAGCTAATGTGAGTGATAATGTGAACGCTTGCAGCTAAACGGCTAACTGAGACCCAGTGACAGGCTATACATGACCAGAGCTGTCACTCCTACCGTATACGTAGTCTAGCAACTCAGCCACAGGGATTCAACGACCATGCACTTACCGCCGCATGACATGACATGCAACTGTTGTTATTACCTGTGAATTATGATTTACGCGACTGCGCTTGTCTTCCCTCTCTGTCTCTCTCTTTTCTCTTTCACCTGTGCTCCTTCCAGCAATACTATTTTATACATTATTAATAGTCCCAGTAGCTATTGGGAGGCTAGAGTGCATTTGCTAACCACATGCCTAACAAAAAGGAAGAGAATATAAAATAGATGTACATTCTCTTGTCATGGACTTCGTGGTTGTGATGGAGTGGACTGGAGGTTGCTCCACGAAGGCTGTACGTCCACTTCAGGTTTCGTCACGTTTGAACACTGCTTGTTTCATTCTTTAACATATCAATACTTTTTTTTTTTACTGAATCTACAACTGAAATACACACACGCTGCTGTGTGCCTGTTGAATATGAGATGGCATAGGCTTTGCTTCAATTTGTTGAAGGGTAGTCTCAATGCAACCTCTGTCAATCAATCGTGTGTGTGTGTGTGTGTGTGTGTGTGTGTGTGTGTGTGTGTGTGTGTGTGTGTGTGTGTGTGTGTGTGTGTGTGTGTGTGTGTGTGTGTGTGTGTGTGTGTGTGTGTGTGTGTGTGTGTGTGTGTGTGTGTCAGATCCATCCCAGTCAGCTATATATAGCGGCTAACAGAGTTTGCAACTTGATCCAAATTTTCTTTGAGGGCTACAGACTCAAATCTGCTTACATGTAGACCTTTTAGGTTTAATATTGGGAAATATTCTGTTAGACTTGCAACCTATTAATTTGGGAATGCGGTGGGAATAAGTAGAATGCTCAAATATCAATTTTAATAAATTGTGGTTGATGGTAAGTGTGCTCATTGAATGAACTGGAAAAAATGGAGGTGTACCAAGGAAATTGGAGTTGAGTCGTTAAACCGACAGTTATTTCCCTAATTTCTAAACAAGCCAAGGCTACAGCCTGCATTTGATTTTGAGAATAGATTTGAATATTGGAACATACAGTGAAGCGTCAAAATAATGACCATAAGATATAAAAACGAAACAAGTCTAAACATGAAATAATTTGGTATCAAACTGATCCTTAATATTGCTGCCTTAATAGTGCACAATATAAATCTGCTGCTCTTCAGGTGGAAACCGTTGGCTATTGCAATTGGCATTATAAATATTTGTATGAATAATTACATTTTCTATTTGTTAAAATTGTTCCTTTGGCTTTATCTGGCCAAACCGCATTTGTATAGGTCTTGAGGGTTACATGACCCATGTTCAAATATGGGTTCTCACATTAGATGGTATTTTAAGTAATGTGGGTGGCATAATGGGTAAGTGTTTTGAAGTTCAGGTGGTGTTGGTGACGTCAGTGGTCAGTAAATGTCAATGGAGTGGTTTGCTCAGCCATGACTTATTTAGCAACACCAATGCAAGGTCGTCTTCTTTTCCATCTGCCTGGTTGGATCTCTGGTACCAACTAGTGCTGTTTGATGCGAGACCGTGTCACTCACCGCACCTTTGACACAGACGATTAGAAAAACCAGAGTAACCGCTAAAGGAAACTGCATTCAGCCATTTTATTCCCTCAGCTAGCACACTGACACTGCTAGGAGAAGCCCATGAAAACATTGAGATTTTTATTTTTATGAATTTGAATGAGAATTATAAGCAGTGTCTCTACCTGAAAGTCTCTGAATGAGTTGTGACATATGGCGGTCGACTCCGATGCAAGCAGAGCCCCAAGGTGGTGAACAGCTCGGCAAATATGTGTCTTATCTGGCCAGGTGATCTGAGAGCAGAGGGGTGAGTTACAGGGAGCTCCGCGAAGGCGAGCTATGAAAGAATAATGTGATATTGAGATCTTTTCCACCGTCGGGCTGGATGAGACCGTTCAGTGTGTTGCCACAAACTCCCAGCGAGAACAGTAGTTCCTCTTGAACTGTCGGCCTCGCGCTCTTGGCCTCTGCCGTGTTCTCCCGGGAACGAGAAGTTTTTAAAGATGTCACAGGGAGGGGAAATAGAATTTACCTCACAAAATAAAAATTTCTGAGGTGGTTTCTTTGTAAACCAAACAAAATATAAATTCCGAATGAGATTCAACAGCGGTGGTGGGATATCCACTCGGTACTACACCTATCAATTATCAAATCTTGAACGATTAATACACACCAATCGTTAATTCAGTCCCAACCCAAAAACCCTGTTTTACATGAAAATGTATTATTCTTCTCGGAACTATGAATTCCATTGGACTCCATAGATAAAGAAGTATTCTGATCTCAGTCAGATTATTGAGACACATTGATGTGTATCTTCTTCTAGCCACTATTACTATTTCGGACAATATCTTTTGCATCATAATTTGCATGATTTGCTTTGGGGCAAGGATTGGGTTCTAAAGTTCTGCCTGAACTTTGACAGGATGTCGCAGAACTGGCTCACCAGAGATGAGCACAACCACAATAGATAAATTAACATAACCTGAAGTGTTGCATCTTTTTTCCCCAATCAACTCTGATTCAGTTATGCAGATTTGGGTTACTTGGGTTTTTAGCAGAAAAGATATTTAGCAGTGATAATGTGGGGAGTACTGAGGTTAAAATCAGAAATTACCCTGGCAACATCAAATGGCAAGAGACAAACTGCTTGTTCCTTGCTGCGGATGACTCCAATATCTGAATCAAATTTAGACATAAACCCATTGTTTTCCCCCTTGTAATCAAAGTGACCTAACCTGCTTAACTATTTACCAAAGCATCAAATGCTTTTATCTAACCTGCAAAACTGAAGGCTTAAAGCAGTGCTTGAAACCACCGTTTCAGTAGAGGTGTGGATAAGTCCATCCTAAATGCCATCATACCAAAATACCTTATGCTCCTCACTCCCATCTACGCGAGTGGACGTGTTCCCGCGAGAATTGGCCTTTGAATTTTTCAAAGGTGCTGCAGATAATCAGACAGTAGAGTCTTAACGTGTGTACCCCTGCAGGTTGCCAATCGCCTGGTGTGAACCAACGACCCGACAGCCAGACAAGACTGATTGTCAAGACCAGTCTTGTTTACTGCCGAAGTCGGCCATGACTTTTCAAGTGGTCAAGTGTGCAGGAGCTATCCGTCCCTCTGCTCCGGTATTGCCTCCCAAATGCGCCTAGAAAGGGCAACTCTTACTGTAACGTACCATTCACATACAGATCCATACACCTTTCCCATATGAACTGCAGTCGTCATAATGGAAGTATTGGTGCATGTGGGGCGCCATTATGTTGGCATTTATGCTCATTTTAAGGCCAAACTTTATATTTCCGACAATATGTGTTGATTTAGTTACAGTTGGTTTATCCATGCATTTGACCTCCTATGCTCTTTTTTTTTTTTTTTTCATATTCATGGTTTCCTATTTTGTTACGGAAATATTCTTCCCAAGATGAGCTCATTCACTAGTGCAAGATTGGTTGTCTAATTTGAATAAATATATTTCTTCAGGGGCCAGTCCAATGCATAGGTGTGATTTAAAACCGTTCAAGACACTTTGCCTAAGAACGTTGGTGACCGGCTTAGATGATTTGCCTCGTCTTCCCATCTGCTACGGCCGGTAAAGTGTAGTTTACGAGGGCTTGCCGAGTTTGCCTGCGTTAGTTACACTAGTTATCAGTCCTCTTCTGAAGCCGAGATTAATGGTCGGTCATATTACGCACGTTGTGGCACCTTCCAGTCAGCCTGATTTCAGTTGCGAGGCTCATTCGTTGTAGCGACTGTAGATCCCTGCCCCCAGCGACATGATTGGTCAAAATAAATTTGAGGTTAAATAAGGTTTTGAGCTTGTCTACCATCAGACTTCAGATGTTAATCTAACGTCCGATTTGTGAGACTACTTCAACATTGACTGACATGGGAAACTTTGCTCATTAATGCGACGAGTTATTTCGTCTACCCCTGGCTGTAAGCTGTCATCCCCATAAACGATATGCAATTCATCACAATCCTTAAGACTCTTTCTCTCTCCACCAACAGAAACCGGTTAAACAACATTTTCCCGCCATAAACACATTCTGTCAACTGTCACAACCTTGGAAACAACATTCATCCAACGGCCACACATAAGCAGACCTGATACTTTCCATTTTGTGTGGCACTGAGCCTGGCTGTGTGTGTGTGTGTGTGTGTGTGTGTGTGTGTGTGTGTGTGTGTGTGTGTGTGTGTGTGTGTGTGTGTGTGTGTGTGTGTGTGTGTGTGTGTGTGTGTGTGTGTGTGTGTGTGTGTGTGTGTGTGCGTGTGCGCACGTGCGTGCGTGCGGACAGACCTATATTATCTGGTGGAAGTTTGACTCGGCTCCTTTTTAGTGTTGTTTGGTTATTTAACGCGCCGTCCAGGCTGGTGTTTGCTAAACACAAGTGTGTGCTAGAGAGTACAGGCAGTCTCTTCTCTCGCTGCCAGTCAGGGGTGTGTGAGCGCCGAGCGTTAAACAGAATGCCCTCTGTCCCTCCCGCCTACATAGGTTTTTTGTATTTCTTCCAGCTCTGTGTCGTACGGCCTCCCTTCTGTCTGCAGCTCGGGTCTTTTTCGCATTGCTCCAGTTGGCGCACTTCCCAGAATGTGTCGGAAAGGATACGACCCTCGACCTTTGACCCGCTGTACGGAATGAGCCTAGTGCTTCCTCCCGGTCCGCGGTGGGCCCAGTTACTGATGCGACCATGAAACGTAGGCCACACGCCCTTCATTTCTCCCGCGAGCCCACTCTGATTGGTGGATATTGCCTCAACCCGCCTACTTTGATCGCACACGTACACACACTATATGAGTTTTCTCTCCAACATTCTCGTCGAATGATGAGTTATTGCAAAGAGGGCATGAAATATTGTATGGCGTACATAGTAAAAGACTAGGCCTAACCCATTGTTATACTTCGTACCAAATGTTCACATTATGCTGTCTTTTCAGTTCTCACCAGTTTAAATTGAGATCTTGTTACCAGTTCTGGGTGTTACCAGATGAACTAGGTTTGTTAACAAATAAGGGCCGTACCAGTTCAACCACAATGGATTATCCCAGAGTTCTCTCTAGTTTGTTGAGCAGACCACTTGTTGCAACTTACCAGTTTGGCTTATTAACGGTTTGGCTTATTAACGGTTCACAAGATAGCTTAGGACTAGTTCATCATCATATTACCTTTGCGTGTTTGCCGCACGTTCATGGGGCCATGTCGTTTATCTGTGTCGACTAAAGCAAGATCTTTCTTGAAAGCTTTTGAAGGATGAATTGGACATAGCATTGAGAGACAGGAAATGTGTAAATATTGCTTTAGCGTCTTCATTATTCTACTATTCCAGCTTCTCTCGGTATACACAGCATTGCCAAGCCTATATTTACCTAGCTCCATGGCATGTTTTGTTGCCGCAGCAACCTGCCCCCCCTCCCCGACTCATGCCCCCCCGCCCCTCCAATGAGGTGATTCCTTGGCTGTCACCTGTGGGCTGTCCCACAATGCACAGCAATTTAACCTCGGCTTGTAGTCGTTCAGCACAGGAGCTTCTGGCACGGAGCACCCAGGAAAGGCTGAAGTTATGCAAATGTCCTCTGGAAAAACACATCACTGATGGGGCGCGTCTTTTCTTCAAGGAACCACAACTAGGAGAGCAGCCCCCTGCTGAGAACTCATCTAATGCTGAACAATGTGAGCATGTAGCGCCTGTGCCGTAGCTGAAGCTGACGGTGTCTGGGGTATTCTGCTCAGCTTAATGCTGTGATTTGTTTTCTGACCCTGTACGGCAGATTTTCTTGTTATCCTTCCTGCCTGATGCATCACCACGACAACAGGCTGCAGGAAAACAAACTGCATGCTGGGAGAGAAGAACAAAGGTGCGAGTGAAAAAGGGAGCGTGTAAAGATTGCCCTGGCGGGGAGTGGGAGAGGTGTGAAGTAGGTTTTATGAGAGCAGACCGGCTGGTTCAACGGTCACGCTGTGAGGAGATACTTTGAAAAGACTCATTAAGGTTTCCTTTCTTACATCTGAGGGGGAGAGAGAGGGCTTGTCTCTCGCTATGCTGCTCAACGCCAGAGAGACACTCTGCAGCCATGCCAGCTATCTCCACTCGCCCTGCTCTGTTTGGATTAGTACAAGAAATAACAAGATGTCCTTCACACAAACTGCACATTCATCACATTTGTTAGCGTTGATGAGACACAAATACGGATAGTGAAACCTTTGCCACACACCGGCGGCACGCTAAAAGCAAATCACGTAAATAACCTTGGATGAATCCCCCTGCTGATGCGTTTCAACCATCTTTTATATTAACGTTGGCCTCTTAAAAGTCAGGTCACTGAGCAATGAGTCCTGTATAGGCATTGATTTACCTCCACACGGTGACGTTTATATATTCAGCCGAAACCTCAATCGGAACAATTTGCGCCCTATAGAAACCGTCTGGGTTGGAGTGGCTGCTATTACGTATAAAGGCATGTTTTTCTGTAGACCTGGGGTGTGTTTTCCTCCTTCCCTTGAGAGCATTATTTTCTGTATCAATAAGCATCCGTCCATTTTAGTCATCCTCTTCTGAAAATAATAGCTTTTCATCCCCGAGCTATCAGACTCGACAAGTCTGCTAAGGCCTTAATATTAATAATTAGGTCTGTCTTCCTTGAGACTGTACTATTTATTCATGTTTGTGTTTTAAATATACTAATCACTATGGAATTCGCAACTTCTTTACGGAATCTTAATTCTCTTCTGTTCTCCACATTTCCCATATCAGAGGAATGTGTGGGTCTGATCATTTATGTATTTCCTTCTTAGCTACTTATTAAATTTTATTCTGCTCTGATCCAATCATCATTAACTATGCTAACTATGCCTTTTTTTTCTGTGGGGGTTTTCTCCACCACTTTGACAAGACCCCACATTTTTCTTGTTTCACTGTTCTGCAGATTATATAGTGTTAGTATATTCCTGTTGCTTACAGTGACCAGGCTGTCGAGCGTACTTCTTAACATCTCAAATCATCTTCTGGACTAACCCTGAATTCATCTTAATATTGCAACAAAAAATAAATTCCAATCCTTCCCGCATAATAGTCCTGTCATAGAGTGTCTTTGAATCTTTGGGCACATGTCCTCTTTGAGCAGACCTTGATTCTTTAGCCCAATGACCAAATCCTTGTGCAACACTATTTTCAGTATTTGGCATATATATCGCCAAAGTTAGGTTCTTCTGCCTTGGCCACAGATTTAAAGAAAGTCACGCAGACCTCTTATCTCTGTTGGCCTTGACAGCCTTTTACTCCCTGACCTGGCTCGTTCGAAAACTGATCCACCACTGATGGTTAGCCGAAGCATGGCTGGTTGCCTCAAACCACTACTGGTCCCTTCACCCGGGAAATTAAACTCCCGTTAGTTTGAATCTCCCTTTAACCCGGATGCCTGTTGCTTTTAGGATTGATTCTTTTTCTTACTCTTGCACTTCTCTTGAACCAATTTCTAAGTTCAGGCAGGAGCTCCTCTACAGCTTCCGCATGAGCCAGGTTATGCAGGCTAAGTAAGATCCTATGGCACCGCTGGCTGTTCCAGGGTCTTGGCCATAAAAAAACTGAAGGAGACAGCGTTTTATGTTTTTATACTCCCTCACAGTCTGCTCCTGGAGACCCTGCTTGCACAGCCGGTTCCCTTCGACACATTTTCTCAGACACATCTTTACAGAAGAGCTTTGGATCTATGAAGATCTGTGATCATCCCCATTCATGTTACTCTTGATCACATTATACCCTGAATCCATTCATTTTTGTTCTTGTTACGCCTATTGTATCATTTGTGATCATTTCGGATGTTGGATGTAAGGCACCTTGTTGCAATGATTGGCATTAGTCGCTTGGATGTTTCTCTACGCTTCATGTATAGAAATAGCTCCATGTGCTGTGTTTAAAGTGCAAAAAAGATGAGAACTGTTCTCTGTGTGTGTGTGCGCGTGTGTGTGTTTTGTGTTTGTGACATGCTCCCGCAAAACAGGTGATTGGATAACTTGTATGCCAACTGGCTTATTAGACGAAGGAGGATTGTTTTCCTTGCGGTAAACAGTTTGATTTTGAAGGTTGGTTCGTCTGCACACGTTCCTTGGATTTTCACTTCTTCCTTTGTAGGGGGACATGGATGTGAGAGAGAGCTGAGTGGGTTGTCCATCTCCTGTGTAATTTAACCAGCCTCTCTCCCTGGTTCTCCCTCTGTTGTGGGGACGTGGATGTGATGGAGAGCCCAGGGTTGGTTGTCCATCTTTGGGCGCCGGGCAAAGCCTTTGTCCCCTGTTATCCCTTGGTCGGCTCTGGTCTCAGCCTGCCTGCCAGTATGATTTTGTATCAGAGTGTCCTGCAACCCTTTGTATTATTCAGGACACATTCACTAGGCAGCTGTCCCTTAACAGTACGTAATGGATTTCGTTTGGGAAGTTCATTATTCTTTAGTGTGAAATCATTACTTTAATTGAGCATCCTCCGCTGAATGAACCAATTTAAGGGACTGCGGATCCATGAGCAGATGTACCCTACATGTTAAAATACACAAGTCGCCTCAACTGAGCAGCATCAGCCACTTCCTCCTTGTGGTGCATGAGGGTACATTTACATTCAGCAGGATCGCTGTCACCATCGATCCGACCAGGAAGTCGGTGCCCTGGGTCCTACAAGGACACCACTCCCTCTAGTCCGCCCGCAGCATGGCTGTTTTGAAAACAAACATGCACCCTTAGGACTCGCTGTGGCCCTGCCCCCTGACGCCTGTCCACACCCCCGCCGTCTGCTTTAAGTTTTGCCGTGCGCAGTTTGAGTTCATCAGTCCAGCCGGTGTGTGTGTGTGTGTGTGTGTGTGTGTGTGTGTGTGTGTGTGTGTGTGTGTGTGTGTGTGTGTGTGTGTGTGTGTGTGTGTGTGTGTGTGTGTGTGTGTGTGTGTGTGTGTGTGTGTGTGTGTGTGTGTGTGTCGGTGGTTGTGTGGGCGGAGGCTGAACTGTGGTTGCACGTGTAGGCTGAGCTGTATGTGTGTGCTTGTATAGGCTACGCTGTGTGTGTGGGCTTAGCCTTGTGTTTGGATGTTTTTGTGGAGGCTGATGGTACAGACGGTATGTGTGACTGTGAATGCACACATGTACTGGCTGGGGTGTGTGTGTGTGTGTGTCGTATGCTGAGGTGTGTCCGGTGTCCTCCTCTTTCCTGTCCAGCATGTCTCTATACAGCCCAGCGCTCTGCAGGTCGCTATTAATACCTCCCTACCATCTATAAATACAGCGTACTATGTGACCCACTGGGACAGAATAGCACCGCATTCTCCAAACGGTAGATACACACACACACACACACACACACACTGCTGTAATGCTCTCCTATCTGACCTACATGTTACTCGCGATGCCCTTGTCCATCAGAATGTGTTGAATCCTGAAATCCATGCCTTGATCTTTCTTATTTTGTTCCTCGTCTGTGGCTCTAGGGACCCTAAAATGTATTTAACAAATATATTTTTTAAATGAGTGGGAGGTAATTGGATGAACTGGTAGCACTCTTCAGAACCGTCCGGGCTGATTGAGAACAGGGATGCTTGTTTCCACGGATACTCAGAAACACAAGGGCTCCTTGTGCAGCATCTTGAGCTCTCTGTGTGTGTGTGTGTGTGTGTGTGTGTGTGTGTGTGTGTGTGTGTGTGTGTGTGTGTGTGTGTGTGTGTGTGTGTGTGTGTGTGTGTGTGTGTGTGTGTGTGTGTGTGTGTGTGTGTGTGTGTGTGTGTGTGTGCCTTAACAACAGTGTGGATGCGGTAAAGTAAACGCCATGTGCCCTGCATTTCTAAATAATTTAATAATTTCTCGTTTGTAGAGAGCTGTGGGAACAGATGTCAACCAGATTTAACTCTAAAAGACTTCTCCGAAAGCTCCTTGAAAGGGTCAATCATGATGTTGTTGAGGTAAAGCCCATAACTAATATTACAACGAAGAACTGGCTAGTAAAGCTTTCCGTAACATACGGTGTAGTGAAGCCCTGCTCTGTGTGCGTGTCTTGTAATATCTGTATGCACTAGAAAAGTTAGTTTTATTTTCAATTTCGTCTGTGTCTTACACCTTGGAATAAAGTCTTTCCACTGAGAGAATGTTGGACAAAGGCGTGATTGTGCCTGATGCCTCTCTCGTAAGTTGGGACATGGATTTGCTCTGATAACTTCAGGTTGGATTTTTAGCTCGGAAAAAGGACTGAAAACTGTTGAACTGGCAGTTGTTGTTAAACATATCTAGCTACTGGGAGGTTGCTGGTTTAATTCCCTTCCAAAGAAAGGTGTCCCCAAGCAAACGTCTTATGTGTGAGTGTGTTCACACTTTAAGTGGCTAGCAAAGCGCTTCAGTACAACTTCTTACTCTTCTGACTTTCTTCTTAAATCAGCCGACAGAATCTGTGACTCACCCTGAAAGAAGCCCACAAAGAGTTACTCCATTAATTTGAGTATGTGACATTGTACTCAACTCTCTTCCGCTATCTCGATTAGTAACTTTCTAAACAGCCTCATCTTATTCATCTTAATACTAAACTTTGAGCTTAAAGGAGTACTACAACCTGGTCCCTGCTATTTTGGGTATAGGGGACTAATGCAGGCAAAATAAATTGAAATTGGTCCAGTATTGTTTAGCGAGAACAACGTAGTTGTAATTCGCAACAACGGACTGCATTGTAATCCTTTGGGGCACACAGCGTCAATGTACGTCCTCTAAAAGTGCTTCCTTTTACCACTGACTCAAATCACATTCTAACATTATGTAAAGGATCCCTACAGAGAAACACAAATTGTCCTTCACCTTTCGTTAGATCCTGTCTGTTTTGTTATTGTGTCCCGCCACGTTGATAGTAGATTAGTGTAGATCGGTGATATGGATATGAGGCTGTAGTCACACACACTTTTTTTTTGTTGCTTTATCTACCAGCTAAATATTCCACATAATGGATGAATGCTCACCATTGAACAGTACTAGTTCTAGAGTGATATACAAACTAAAAGGGTATCATCTTCATCTTACTACCATTTATGCTCCAGAGTACGGAGTACGCTCCAAAATACGCCATTTGATTCACTTTAGGTCCATGATTTGTTTGAATGTTGCTGTGATTTTGTGTTCATTGAAGGAGAGAATTGGCAATAAGTTGCATTCACCTGATCGGCTCAGTCCTAATGAACGAGTGAACCGGTATTAAGGACCACAATTCATGCTGGGGATTTTGGATTTGTCATTTGGATGTTTCTTATGACCCAATAGAATGGTCCATGCCACGATGTGAGTCACAAAAAAAGTTATTTTAGGCGGGTGTTTATTGCTATTAATTCTGAATCATAACACTGCATTAGAGATGGGTACAACAATTGGGCTGAGCGGGAAGCGAAAACATGGACCGTATTTTACCTTTCTGGAGTGAGATTTGTTCACTATTAAGACGGGGTATACTCTGAGCAGAGCTTGTCATTTCCTACTGATGAAACGGACTGTAGTTGTAGCCACGTTACAGAAAATAATGGATTTCAGAGAGTACCTCAAGGCCAAGTGCATCCTATCTGCAGAACCTCACCAGTGGGTTGCTAGCATCTTTAGCCATGGAGAAAGAACACAGAAGTTAATGAGAACAAGCATAGCACTGTTCTTCCCAGATGGAGGCAAAGCGGTTTCTGTGATCTGATGCTAAACTCATTAACTGTTTATGACAAACTGATGACTTGGCCTACAGGAAAACATGTAATCAAATAAATCGACAGATAATACAGAAGATAGTCCCCTGTAGAAAACACTTGCGTTCAGTGGAATTGCAATCATCATTTTACTCATTTATTTTAATCTACGATGTAAATGTCACTACCATTAAGCAGTAATGGATGATCAGACCAAAATGTCTGTTAGTGCTCGTAGACCTCTCCCAATAATAATAAGTGTCTCTGATGCTTTTCTGTTCAGGATTAAAACCGCAAAGGCTGTTTGTGAAACGCTTTGTCTTTAAGAAGATGGCGGTGTGGTTACTTCATTCTTGGTGAGTCCAGTCCCTGTGTGTTCTCTAATGAACAGCTGTTCATAAACCCATCCGCTATAGGCTAAATTGACCAATACACAGCCCTTACCCGAATAGATCCCTGCATACATACAACCTGGACACGGGTGAGTCGCTAACCACAGATAGCCCTTGACCAATGAAAAAATATCCTGGCACCAAATGGAACCAATGTACCTCTTGATACACTAACCCATTTCAACACGTCAACTTAAGTTACGATTAGTCGAATGTTTGACTTCGAGAGCGAGGATGACCACTGCCAGTCCTGGTGAACCAGGGCAGTTGGATGCGACGGCTACCATTGGATAAGCCACCATCCAATGCGTCCTCCTCCTATTAATAGGTTCGGCATGCAAACTTGTGGGATCCTAATCCCTCCCTTATGTTGCTTTGTTTTTTGGCATGGTGCTCCAGTAGTCCAGTATTACATCATAGAAAAACACCAGGTCACAGCCCGTAGTGAGAGAACAGCCCGGAGCACAAAGCCTCTGCCGAAACCAGAAGCACAGACATGTTGGTAGAACATGAGGCCTTGGTGGACGACAGGAGCAGAGATGCAGCCTGAGTCGATTGCGCCCTGCCACAGTATGTTGTTTAGATTTACTTTGAGCTGTTTGGCAAACGCAAGCCAGCATAATTGGTGTACTACCAACAAGCTAAAAAATATTGGCTGCACAACCTAATTTCTAAGAACAATTGCATAATACGCATTTGCGCTTTTTAATGTGTGTTCACAAGTCTGATGAACTTTACTGGGGCAGGATAGAGTATTGATTTGATGTTATTCTCCCAGCCGAAAGGTTCTGAGTTTGAACCCCAATGTCCACAGTCTACGTGTGGGCGTCCCATGGCAAGAAGACTTGGGCCTACCTGAGCTCCGCCTGGCCAGCGGTTGTTTTTTGACAGTCTGAGTGTATAGTCAACCTAAACATGAGTACAATAAGCGTCATCATTCTTCCTATTGGTGGGGTTTCAGTTCATGTTTTTCGGAATTGTGTGATCAAATGCTCGGTTCCTGGTCCATCCCTAACAGGATTGTCTGCCTTAAAGTGAAGGAGTACATTTTGTACTTTAATTATACTTTTATCTTTTCTTTCTTTACATCATATCAAAAATGAAAAGTAAACATAACACAAAATAAACCAATAGGCGTTTAAAGTGCAATAATCATATGTTTGTAAATCCTGCTCCTTTAACCCCGAAAAATGGCTGTGAATGCTATCAACGCCCCCAAGCCTTTAGAGACTTCCTTGTATCAATCTGAGTTGGTTGAAAAATGTTGGCTGTAGAGAGAGCGAGTAAGTTAGTAAGTTTGCGTTTAGGTTCAGCCCCCACCAACTCGGCACCCCTCAAGCCGTCACATATCGGATGGTGGCGCCATAATGGCTCAACCTGTTTGACGTGCTCAAGCTTGCAAGGTAATGCAAGTCGAGAATGGGCGGTGATTTATATCGCTTTTGGTGCCATTGCATTTTATCGTTCACCGGATTTGAATGAGGTGAGGTGATATAACAACTGCTGTCTCTCTCTCTCCGCCTGCCATTCTCTGCCATACCCCAGTTAGTTTAATAAAGTTTAACTTATAATCGAACTGACCAGAGATCAGTCGGTGCCGCAATCAATGGTCGTCATTGTAACTGTTCTGTGTAGAATTATTATAAGTCCCACTAATATAAAGGGTTTTTAATGATTATATGTAATTATATGTCATTATATGTCATATCTCCTTGTCATTCCCTTGAGCCGGGCTGTGACATTATGTGACTCCCAAAGTGGGATTATTCGTATTTCAATCTGTCCCGAACTCTGTGTTTTCCAGTATGGTATGTTATTTTCCATCACCCCTGCTTCCTGTACTAGTCATATATTCATTCAGTTCTTGTCACTTTGAGTGAACAATGTAAATGTGTGAAAAGAACCAGATTAATACATTTCTTTGTTGTAACTCAGTCTTCTCCACCTCGTGTTGCGAGGGGCTGAACGAATGTAGTCTCACCAAGGTGAATTGTTAGAATATCTTGTCATTCAATCGTACTCTATACTATAGAGTCTATAGTATAGAGTCTATACAAACACAAGGTCTTGTCACTTGCGATGCGGAAATACTAAGCAATGGTAATCAAATGGTACCTTGAAAAGCGTTTTATAAATTACATTTATTATTAATTTTTAGTAGTCCTTAGTTGGCCCTGAATGTTTGAAACCTTTTTATTATTGTGGCATCTGTAATATTTAATATTCAGAGTGGAAAAGTTTAGCAAAGACATATCGTTGCGAACTTATTCACCCTAGTTAATGTGATTTCTGTCACAAGAATTCCATGTCCCCAAATGACCTAGCATTTGAACACTTTATCTCTCTTTATAAAAGGTTTTCCCCAAAGGACATCATAAGTTATCATAAGTTTGGTATCAGACCAGCAGTCTTGTTTTTCTAACAGCTGTAAAGAGGACAACCCTAACTCACCCAGCTCACTATCTTGTGTATATATACAGTATATGCTAATTACATTTAGTTGCAGAGATTGCTGTGGTTGTGTGTAAAACCTCAACATGACTTTGCTCTGCAATGAACAGCTGCAGTCACCCCATGTGAGGCTTTAGTTTAGGTCGAGGGGACATATGTTGGTCTCGTATTCTGGTGTGTTTCGAAGTAACCCACAATATAAACGTGACGTAGAACTGAGGAATGGTATCTAGTCACTCATGAGGTCATGACCACTGTACCCACTGATACTCTTCCCTTGAAAGTAGAGCTGACCTCATACTGTTGGTTGGGCTGTTCGGACTAGATGCTTGCTTTGTTCAACAGTTGTATGAGTAAATGTGCTAACCAGGAGAGTCAGTTTCCATGTAGTTATAAAGGTTTGTTGAATCAGTGAGTTCGTCCTATCATGTCTCAACCCAGCCTCTATTCCTGGGACTATATGTCTCAACCCAAGCCTCTACTTAGGCTTGGGTAGGTCTTTCTTGTCCAACACTAGTAGGCCTATCATGTGCAACACTATACTCTCCTCGTAGGACTATCGTGTCTAACGCCATCTTCTGCTCGTAGGCCTATCATGTCTCAATCCCAGCCTCTAGTTGTAGGACTAACATGTCTCTACCCTAGCCTCTTCTCAAAGTCATATCATTTCCTAATCCTATTCTCGTAGGACTATCATGTCTCAACCCTAGCCTCTAGTCGTAGGACTATCAGGTCCTAACACCCACCTCTTCTCTTACGACTATAAGGTTCCAACCCTGGACTCTGCTTGTAGCTCTCACACAGCCCTACATTGTGAGTAGATTCCACACAAACACACACACACACGCCCTCCTCCCCCCACATTGTTTTGCTGAGATCTAAGTGAACCAGACGGTGTGAGTCCCTCTCCCCACTCGGGTTAATGACTGATTGAGTCCACCGCGCGCGAACAAGGCTGGCTCTGTGTTGACCTGAGCCAGCCTTGGTTAATGACTAATAGAACTAAAGGCATTGTCCCCTTTTTGTCTTTACCAGTACTTGTCCAGGTGAGCACACTGGATAAGTTACCCCCGCCGATTCTTCTCTTTCCCTTCTCTCGTTTCTTTTGTTAACAGCTGTCCTGAAAGACGGGTCCGCCCGTTTGCTGTTGTGTGATGTCATAGTTCTGAGTCATCCCCGGAGACATTGCAGCGGTGTTGAAATGTAGAGGAGAGGTTTGCAGGGAATGTGGAATGCGTAGGTTGAGGTTCACAACAGTTGCCCGACACTTAAGGCGCACGGGGGGGGGGGGGGGG
The DNA here is from genome assembly GCF_026213295.1 of Gadus chalcogrammus. Lineage (NCBI taxonomy): Eukaryota > Metazoa > Chordata > Actinopteri > Gadiformes > Gadidae > Gadus > Gadus chalcogrammus. Next base: position 6,243,508 of record NC_079427.1, on the reverse strand, counting down.
GGGGGGGGCTGGCAAAATGGCTGCTCTGACAGTGATTGGCCAACTTTTGTTTCGTTGGTCCCCCTTTGTACTGGTTTTCACATGGGTGCTTTTGCATATTGTTCATGTTGTTGTTCACCTGTGCTAAGGTGTGGGGAAACAGTTCATGTCGAGACCTGTTAATATATGCAAAATGCTCAACACACATTCACATAAACACACACACTGTCCCCAGAAGGTTTATCTGCCATAGGTCTGAATTATTTAATTACATTCTACACATGTTTTTAATTCAATGAACACACACTTGTGTCGTGTGTGTTCATTGTCAACCACAACAACATGCAAGTGTGGTTTCAAAACAAGTTAGAGAAAGATTTTATTAGATAAATGTCCACATTGTTTTACTTTTAGGGAAACTTGTAGTTTGGAATGCTGACATGATGTCTTCAATTCTCATTTCCTTGTTCTAAACTGATTTGTTAAAAGGAACTGGTTTGAGTTTCTGATCTCATTAGACTGTAAGTGGATGAATAAAATGAACGAATAGATGACAGGACAGCAGTCGGAGAATGCCCCTTCCCGGCCTGCTCATCATATCCTCTTTACTGCTAATAATCCTTTCACATCCCTCCGCATTCGCAGTACAGGACAAAATAGCTAAAGACTTTTTTGTTGCCGATACTCCCACCTTTTGAGTTGAGAGCTGCAGTCGAACGATAGAATCCTAGGATTTGAACAGTGATGACACAAACAATGACAATTAATTCAACAAGCATATTACCACCAACTCAATAACTAACATGTTACTAAAATGGAGGCGGGCATTGCGTTGTGACGTCACGATGTCCAAGCCGGCCCTATTGATTTCTGTGGTTATGGGTCATCAAATATTTGGACCATTTTAGCCCAGCTCTGACGATACTAAACCCACTGTCCCAGTGGAAAAGGTCAAAGTTCAGCGCCAGAAGTCTGGGGTTCACAGGCACAGGCAGGTGTGGGTGTTTTGACGAGCGCAGGCCAGCAGCTGTGGACTTGAACCCTGGGTCCTTTGGCCGGGGGGGGGGGGGGGGGGTGCCTGTTGTGGCGCCGCGGTCCCATGGACGGCCCGACACGATGGTAGCTTAGCATCGAAGCGTCTGTGTGCTACAGAATCTCCGCACATTTTGGGAAATGCAGGAGTTAGGCATCGGGTTGCCTGCTCCGAAACATTCTGGTGTGCGCCGCTGTAATAATGGGAGAAGCCGAGGAAATGTGTTTCAACTTAGAATCTGTGTGACGTGTAGGAAATGATTCCTGTGTGTGTGTGTGTGTGTGTGTGTGTGTGGAAAGTGAGTGAGGGACTTTACTAAAGTAGGGGCAGGTAGTGTGAGTTTGAGACACACAGTTGTGTGTGTGTGTGTGTGTGTGTGTGTGTGTGTGTGTGTGTGTGTGTGTGTGTGTGTGTGTGTGTGTGTGTGTGTGTGTGTGTGTGTGTGTGTGTGTGTGTGTGTGTGTGTGTGTGTGTGTGTGTGTGTGTGTGTGTCACACTCACACACAGGAATGTGTGGTGGAGTTTTTGCGGTTTGCAAACTGTCGGGGAGGGGGTGGTACCTCGCGCAGCGCGTAGAGTCCCTCCCCCTCACTAAACCTTTCTCAGTCTGCCCTCTTTTCCTTAAAGGGGAGGCTACAGCAGTCATCCAGGGTTTGGGCTCTTAAAGGGGTGGTCACAGCAGTGTTCCAGTGTTTGGGCTCTTAAAGGGACGGTAACATCAGTGCACCAGTGTGTGGCCTGGCCCTGAAAGGGACAGTAACGACATTAACTCAGTGATTATTTGACCAGGCTCTTAAAGGGATAGCCGGATCTCAGTTCCGCTGCTTATCTACACCCTCATTGGTCATCTAATCGCTGGCCTAACCCCCTTTCTATTTATTTTTTAACTTAAAGATTTGACTCCTCAAAGCCTATTCCACACACGTGCACACGCAGGTCACAGAGATAGTGTTGTCAAGGCAGTGGTTGTGTTGTGTTCCTGTGTTGATGTTGTTGTTGCTGTGTTCCCCAGGTCAGCGTGTGGCCAATGAGGATCCCTGTAGACCAGCATGGCCTGCTCTCAGTTCACCCTCTGGGGGAGATGAGGTGAGGTTTCCACACTTGTGGTTTTTACCCTGACCCAGACTATATTTTGTATTCTTGTGCCTCTATCACGAGTTTGACTCATTATCTGTGTTATTTTGGATATACTTATTGCCCAAATACTGATTTTATTTTCCATCTTGGTGGAAAGAACATCATTATTACTGAGTTTATCCTGGGGCAGATCAGTCCTGATATTTGGGGAATTTAACTCCCAGCCGAAAGGTACTGCGTTCGATATCCAATATGTGTGTGCTCTACATGTACATATCCTTGAGCAGGATGCCCGAACCCCTACCTTCTCCTTAATGACATGTATTTTAATTCATTCTTTCACATTGGAAGAAAGCATCTGTTCAATATCTTAAGGGTAAAAGCGGGAGTCCTTATTATTCTGGGACAAAAAAATGAATGGAAAAAAAAAATTATTGAATTTATCTTGTTTTTTTCCTTCTCAGTTTTGCTCGCAAGCGAGTCCAGAGCCACTCAGGCGCAGCCTAACCACCAGCCAATCAGATGCATCCGGACAATAAACTGGCCAATCATGGCAAGCAAGTGACCGGTGACAGCCGATCCCAACTAGCCAATGTAAATCAGCAGAGTCAGCAGAAGGCGGGAGCTGTGGCCCACTGTCAGAGTCCAAAGGGGGTCGGCGTCGGGGGCCATGCAGTCAAGACCAATCAGATGGCTCCGGCGAACCCTGGGCTGAAGGCCGCCAGCCAATCGGCGAGCGGCGTGGGAGCGATGCTGAAAACCAAATCGAAGCGGGAGAGGAGCGTCTCCGTGGACTCCGTGGAGCCCAGAGATGCCCTCGCCTCGGCTCTGGAGGCAGAGGCCAAAGCAGGTGAGCCGGACAGACACGCAGACGGGCACACACACACAGGCGGGCACACACACGCAGGCGGGCAGACAAACACACAGAGAGGCAGTCACAGATGGGCACACGCATCGACAGAAGAATAAACAGACACACAGATGGACCCACAGATGGACGCATAGATAGACAAACAGAAGCATAGAAACAGTTGGATACATAGACAGATGGACACAGACAGACAGACGCATAGACGGCAGACACATGGAAAGACGGACACAGAAAGGCAGACCGACAAATGCAGACGTGCGCATGATGACGGGGAGGCCCGCGGAAAGACGCAGATTCAGCGGCACACAGTCACAGCCAGACAGACGGACCGTGAGAAGATTGTGTGGCGACGTGCGTCTCTGTGCGAGGGTGACTTCCTCCAGCTGCTTATCAGCCCCCATCTCGAGCAGAAAAGCCACAGTAGGTGCTTTCACCACCTCCACTAGGAACCTCCAGCGTGTGTGCTCCTGACCTTTCTCTCGCTCTTCTGGATTCCCCCTCCGGCCCCTCCGAGCACTGTTGCATGCTGGTGTTTTTTTTTTTTTTTTTTATCTTTGACCATGTGTGACATTTGTCAAAATACCCCCCACTCCCAAACAAATGCGAAAAAAAAAAGAGTTATTTGAGGAGCTCGGGGTTTAGAGGCTGTGTAGGTTTGGGTTGTTTTCTGTGAAGTTGTTTTCCTCATCTCCAGTGAGACCGGGAGATGGGGTTAGGGTCGGATCAGTATAATTCCATTTAAAACGTTAAAATAAAAGACTTGAAAGTGTAAAAAGCAGCGGTGGAGGGATAGCTCCTTAAACTAGAATTAGATCTGTTTTGATTCTCCTCTCGTACGGAAGTGTGTGTTCTGCTAGTACCCGCTCACTGGAGACCAATGTAATGTGATTTTTATAAAGCAACATCCTGCTTCAGCCTGCTTTGTGTGTACGCAAGCACATGCACATACACACCCACACCCACAGATACGCGTGCACACATTCACACGCGCACACACGCACGCGCGTGCACATCCATAAACATACAGTCACTCTAGTTACTTAACATACAGGGTGGGGGAGAAGTATGGTTCTGACACAAGAGAATGAAAGCTTTTTGTAGATCCTCCCCTGGCACCATTTTCTCTCTCTCTCTGTGTCTCTCTCTGTGTCTCTCTCCTCCTGTGATCTTAAAACGAAAACAAAGCACATTCAAATTCACTGCACCAGGGCGTGCTGTTTGAAGTGTGCCGCTGCCACACCTGCGACCGGCCAATCACGGCAGGTCGCCCTCCAGTAAAGTTCTAGAATGCTGTGTCGCCGAGCAATCACAGTAGGTCGCCCTCCAGTAGACTTCAAGAAGGCTGTGTCACCGACCAATCGCAGCTGGGCTTCCTCCAGTAGAGTTCTAGAAGGCTGTGTCACCGACCAATCACAGCAGGGCGTCCTCCTGTCGAGTTCCAGAAGGCTGTGTCACCGACCAATCACAGCAGGGCGTCCTCCTGTAGAGTTCGAGGAAGTCTGTGTCACCGACCAATCACAGCAGGGCATCCTCCTGTAGAGTTCTAGAAGGCTGTGTCACCGACCAATCACAGCAGGGCATCCTCCTGTAGAGTTCTAGAAGGCTGTGTCACTGACCAATCGCAGCAGGGCATCCTCCTGTAGAGTTCTAGAAGGCTGTGTCACTGACCAATCACAGCAGGGCATCCTCCTGTAGAGTTCTAGAAGGCTGTGTCACCGACCAATCACAGCAGGGCATCCTCCTGTAGAGTTCTAGAAGGCTGTGTCACCGACCAATAACAGGAGTGGGGTCGCCTAGTGGAGTTCTGGAAGGCTGTCTCACAGACGAGTGACGGGAGGCCGCCCTCCAGTAGAGCTCTGGAAAGCTGTCTCGCTCAGTGTCTCAGCGGCGGGAAAACTACTGTTTTCACACGGCTAAAGGTCAGCTATATATCTCCCTGGTCTTTGAGATGGCCTGCGCACCGCGCTCTGCCACAGGGTGGACCCCACACTGAGTAAAGGGGCTGCTCCAATGTCGGACCTTCACAAGCAGAACATTTCTCTGTTCTCTAGACTTGTGCGTCTCCCTCTGCCAGCACAACCCCCCCCCCCCCCCCCATAACCCCCCTGAGAGCTGCCAGACATCACTGTTGACAGAATTAATATAGGTCTGCGCAGGTAGGTGTTGGGGATACTGGTCGGGCAGAATCAAGACCAGTCAATACTTGTTAGGCTCTGAATTGCTATGCATTGAAATGGAAGGAGAGAGGATGGGATGGATGGAATTAGTTTTTATATAACTATTCTGAAGAACCTTATTGTTCCATTCTGGTTGAATTCTACAGCTTGTTGTAAGTTTGTTTATCATTCATTTATGATATAACTACAATTTGAGCTACTGGTCAGCTCACTGTGTGTGCGTGTGTGTGTGTGTGTGTGTGTGTGCGTGCCGCCCGTCACCTGTGCAGAGGGTGTGATGCGTAGCAAGCGGCGCTGCGTGCTGGAGAGGAAGCAGCCGTACAGCGGGGATGAGTGGTGCTCCGGCCCCGACACGGAGGAGGACGAGGACAAGCCCCGCGCCGCCGCCCCCCCCCACCGTGAGTACAGCGCCAACACAATGCCCCCCCCCCCCCTTCGTCCGACCACCACAGCCCCAGCTAACCCGCCCGCCTCACGGCAGTGCAGGGCCCCACCACAACAGCAGGAAAAGGTGCAAGCAAGGGGGGTCTTTATCCCGTCTGTTGGATGGATGAAGGGAATAGGTGGTCTTCAGCTGTTGTTTTGTCCTGTACTGAGAAGGCAGAGGGATTTGTGCCTGGGATATTTTTGCCCTTTTCTAAAGGACTTTGTGTGTTTCGTGGTACAGTGTGCACTTTGTATTGTGTGTCGGCCTCATTGTCTAATTTTCTGTCCGACCGTGGCACTTGTGACTCAGTTGTGACAATGACGCCTGTGACAATTTTCTGAACAGATCAGACAATAAAACGATATCTTATCTGAACGCCCCCCCCACTGTCCATGTTACACAAATGCTCGTTTGACCTCCCCCTCCCTGTGGGTTTGAACAGTTTTCGCCAGAACACACCCAGAATCCTTTGCTTTACATTCCAGTGTTGTTGCTATGGAGAGGACCGGTTTAGGCTAGAAATCGCTATCATTACGTGTTTTTATTTTTTTCCCCTCGTGTCATTGACAAACATCAGTAGAGAGCATGTGACTCTCCCCCCTCCCCTGCTAGGCTTCCATTATGTGGTGTTTGGCTCCACCTAGTGGTCAGACGGCTAAACTGAAGAATAATGTCAGAGTTCCAGACATCTTTATATATATAATATTATAATGGTCTTTTGCAACTTTGCTAGGTTTCAGTTGATCAGCTACTTTTCTTCCCTCCATGTTCACTCTACAATAAATGTAGTCAATTTAAATATCCAAACACACTCTCTTGCTTTCTGTCTTTTTCTTTCCCTCTGTCTATCTATCTGTCTCGGCCCCTCTCTATTTCAACCTCTCTGTCTTCCTCCCTCTCTGTTTCTCTCCCTCTGTCTCCCTCACTTTCTGCCTCCGTCTCCCTCCCTCTCTGTTCCCTCTGTCTCTCTCCCTCTGTCTCCCTCACTTTCTGCCTCCGTCTCCCTCCCTCTCTGTTCCCTCCGTCTCCCTCCCTCTGTCTTTCTCCCTCCGTCTCCCTCACTTTCTCCCTCACTCTCTCCCTCCGTCTCCCTCCCTCTCTGTTCCCTCTGTCTCTCTCCCTCTGTCTCCCTCACTTTCTCCCTCGGTCTCCCTCACTTTCTACCGGTCTCCCTCACTCTCTCCCTCCCTCTCTGTTCCCTCTGTCTCTCTCCCTCTGTCTCCCTCACTTTCTACCTCTGTCTCCCTCCCTCTCTGTTCCCTCTGTCTCTCTCCCTCTGTCTCCCTCACTTTCTACCTCTCTCCCTCACTCTCTCCCTCCCTCTCTGTTCCCTCTGTCTCCCTCCCTCTGTCTCCCTCACTTTCTCCCTCGGTCTCCCTCACTTTCTACCGGTCTCCCTCCCTCTCTGTTCCCTCTGTCTCTCTCCCTCTGTCTCCCTCACTTTCTACCTCTCCCTCACTCTCTCCCTCCCTCTCTGCTCCCTCTGTCTCTCTCCCTCTGTCTCTCTCCCACTGTCTCTCTCCCACTGTCTCTTTGTATCCGCTCTCTCTGTCTCTGTCTCTGTCTCTCCCTCTCCCAGGGGATCGTGGGGGTCCTGGTCCCGGATCTCTCCAGGGCCTCGTTGGGCGTCCCTCTGGGGGCTCGGGGTCAGACCCCGGGGGGGCGGGGCTCCGGCGTGGGGGGGCAACAGGGCCCAAAGCGGAGCCTTCCCTGCCCTCCTCCCAGCAGGTTGTGTACGTCTTCACGACCAACCTGGCCAACAGGTAAAGCGCCTCCTGTACTGTTACCAACTATTACCAGAACCTGCGTACTGACACTTGCTGCCACATATACATGAACGTGTCTTAAAGGGGAGTTAACCCCCAAATCCCTCTTTGCTGTAGAAACCGATCCTGTATGGGTCTGACAAAGTGTGAATTAAATGTCTTAAAGTCAGCAAATGGGGGAAATTCTCAGCAAAATGCAGTCTGCTAATTCCGGCTGAATACACTTAGTTTGTGGACTTTGTATGTGGGGATGTTACAAATTGCCCCAAGGAGTGCTGCTTTATCAAAGACGGAGGCTGCTTGAAGAATAATATCCTCACAGAAACCTGGTCCCCATATCTTTTGACATTACCGAGAGAGATTTGTCTGAAAAATAAATTCATCGTGCAAATTCATTTCTACTTTGGATTTTCTTTGAGGTGGCTGACCGTCGATGTTTTTTGCCGGTGGTGGGATTTTGGTGTATCTTTTGAGATGTGTGTATCATAACGCTAAATGATGAGCACATGATTTGAGTGCGATGTGTAGTAAATCCATTGTTCTGTTTGCTTTTGACTTGACTGTATAATAAAGTCTTCATCACATATTTATATCCCAATAAACAATCGAATGCAATGTTTACGGACTGCAGCTGGGTCTCCATCTTGGCCCAGTCTCCTCTAAATTACTTTGTGCTTTGTTCCTATTTAGTTAGGACTGGTAATATAACCGTTTAAGTATGCAATATTCATGTTTGTGTGCTTTGTTGTGTGTTTATAGTGCTGCCGAAGCAGTACTGAACGGCCACTCTGGTTCCATCCTTCAGTTTCACCAGCAACAAGTTCCACGCAGCAAGCTCGAACAGGTTAGTAGACACAGGAGGAGGATAAAAGTAGTCCACTCAAGTGGCTCGAACCACGAGTGCTCCCACCATGTAGGCGGTACGCGTTGTAGCAACCCAGGCTCGATTCCCACCGGTGGGCCGATGCTACAGTTCACTCCCTCTCTTCTTCAACCCACTTTCCTGTCGCTCTTCACTGTCCTTTCTATAAAGGCCCAAAAGCCTGATGCTGATAGACTACTTACTTTGGCGAAGGTTTTAGATGTGTCTATAAAGGGTACGATTAGGGTGGTGTGAGATCCGGGGTTACGTATGTAACTGTGTTTACCTCTCTACTCCTTCAGGGCCTCAACGCGGGGAAGATCCCCAGCCTCCCGGAGAAGATGAGTTCCAGTGGCTCCCCGCCAACGGGAACGCCGAAACCCCAGGGCGGGACCCCCGGCTCTGGCTCGGCCGGAGGGGTCGGGGGCCCCCTGGCTGCGGGAGGGCCGTCGTCGGCGGGACATTCCGACAATGAGTCCCCTCACAGCAGGACGGGCGGCCCCGGGCCCTGCAATAACCTCCGCCTCGCCACCCACAAGGCCCCGGGAGGCGGCGGCGGCGGCGGCGGTACCCCCGCCGGCCCGGCTCTGGGGCCCGGCGCCGGGGAGGGTCCTGGAGGGATGGCCCACCCCAACGCCGGGGTCTCTCCGTCAGACAGCCCCTCGGCCGTGGCGGCCCACCTCCAGGGGGACCCGGGGGGGCTGGAGGGGCCGGGCGGCGGCGGCGTGGACGGCCTCTCCAAGGAGCAGCGGGAGCACCGGGAGCGCTCCCTCCAGACGCTCCGGGACATCGAGCGGCTCCTGCTGCGTACCGGGGCCCCCCCCGGAGGGCCCCCCAACCCAGGGGGCCCCAACGGCAATCCGAACAACAACAACAACAGCAGCAGCCCCTCCAGCAACAACAACAACAACAACAACCTCCCCGACGGCGGCGCGGCCGAGGACGGGGACGGCGGTACGAACAGCGGCGGGAGCAACGCCCCCGCGGCCCCCATGGGGGGGCCCAAGAAGTACGAGGAGCCGCTGCAGTCCATCATCTCCCAGACCCAGTCCCTGGGCGGCCCCGGCATGGAGGGGCCCCCCATGGACCCCCAGCACCACGGCATGCCCCAGCACCCCCACCCCCACCCCCACCACCCCCACCACCACCACCTGTTCTCCCCGGGCCTGGACATGGGCTCCATGATGGGGCCCGACGGCCTGACCCCGGAGCAGATGGCCTGGAGGAAGCTCCAGGAGGAGTACTACCAGGAGAAGCGCCGGCAGCAGGAGATGCAGCCGCCGCACGCGCAGCACTTCCGGATGATGTCGGAGCACGTGGGCATGCATGGCGGCGGCGGCGGCGGCGGTCCCGGCGGCGGCGGCCCCATGGTGATGAGGGGCCCCCCGCCTCCCTACCACAGCAAGGCCGACGACCAGCCCTGGGGCCCGGGCGGCATGATGGCCGGGCCGATGGGAGGGAACGGGCGCCTGATGGAAATGCACCCCGACGACCCCCGCGGGCCCCGCTTCCTGGGGCAGATGCAGCGAGGGGGGCCCCCGCACGGCGGCGGGGGCGGGGGGTTCCCCGGTAGCCCCGGGTCGGGTCTGCCGATGGAGGGCATGGGGCCTCAGAGACCCCCGCGCGCCGGGGTGGTGTGGCTCGACGACATGCCCAACAACATGGGGGGCGGGGGCGGCGGGCCGCCTTTCCAAGGGGGCTGCTATCCCGGCGGACCGCCTCAGCACCTCCAGGGCGACGGCGATCGCATCCTGACCCGCGAGGAGATGTTCCGCATCATGGAGAAGCGGCAGCTGCATGAGCTCCACCGGCTGGAGGTGGAGCGCCTGGCCAAGCAGCAGCAGCAGCAGCAGCAGATACAGCAGGGCGGCCTGGGCCAGAGGATGGTGGACCACCCGGGGGGACCGGCCGGCTTCCCCGGCATGGGGATGAGTCGCTGTGCGCCGTCCCGCGGGGACCCCATGGACTTCCCCGGCTCCCGGGAGATCCTGGGCTCCCCCGGAGGAGGAAGAGGAGGAGGAGGAGGAGGAGGAGGGGGGCCGCCCCAGATGAGAGACTTGGTGGACTCCCCGATGGGGAGCAACCTGAACTTGAGCATGAGCGCCCAGATGAGCGCTCAACAGGAGCAGCAGCAGCAGCAGCAGCAGCAGCAGATGATGCTGGCCCAGAAGCTGTGTGGCCGTCCGGGAGGGGCGGGGCCTTTAGGGGAGATGCTGAGCCCTGAAGCCATCTCCAGAATATGGGCAGCGCAGAACGGACGGCCGGTGAAGAGAGGAATGGGGCCCGGTCCCGACGGCGGGCTCCATTTCCCCAACCAAGGGCCCTTTTCTGGCGGGCAGATGGAAGGGCCGTACCTCCAGCAGCCCGGTCCGGAGATGTTTGGACCGGAGCAGCAGGGACCCTCCCAGATGGGAGGCACGCCCCGGCTCAGTCACATGACCATGGCCGGTGGCATCCGAGGCCCCGGGCCGGGTTCTCGCCGCCCGTCCGACCTGTCGCTCAACGTGAACCCGATGGGCTCCCCCTCCATGCCTCCTCCACATCAGCTCAAGTCGCCGTCCCTCAGCCAGGAACCCTCCCCACTCCTGCCTTCGCCCTCAGCGCCCGGGCTCAAGTCCCCCTCTCAGATGTCCTCGGCGGGGCCTAACCCTCCTCTTCCACCGGCCTCGGGGGCCGGAACGCCCTCCTCTGCTTCCATGAAGTCCCCCCAGCTGATGGGCTCTTCCTCCCTGAATATGCGATCGCCGTCCGCCTCCCCTGGACACCTGAAGTCCCCGGCCCTGCATGGGGGCTCCCCAGGATGGGCCTCCCCCAAAACAGCTCTTCCAAGCCCGGGCAGGCCGGCCAGTGGCAAGGGGCTGGGCAACGGAGGGGGCAGCTCCACTGAGACGGGTACGGTCAGAGCGCAACCCGCTGACACATTGCCTTTAGATTCCTTTGTACTTTTGAAGTAGTTTGTTATTCATTGGTGAACCATTCCACAACCTTGCCCTGCTTCTCTTACTTAACTTTACTTTATTAATTAACTTAACTTTATTTATTCATCCCGAGAGAAATTGTCTGACAATTGCTCTGCTCAAGATGAGAAATTGGGTTGGTGATATATGATATATGATGATGATGACATTCATGTGTGTGTGTGTGTGTGTGTGTGTGTGTGTGTGTGTGTGTGTGTGTGTGTGTGTGTGTGTGTGTGTGTGTGTGTGTGTGTGTGTGTGTGTGTGTGTGTGTGTGTGTGTGTGTGTGTTAGAGATGCGCGTTTGGCGGTTTAGCCGCGGACTCCGCTGCTAAACCGCGGATCGGGGGGATGACGCGACCAAAAATAATATTTTAATTAAATTCGGGCGGTTACCCCAATCAAAATAAAAATATTTATCCTTCTTTCTATTGTTATATATAACATCTTCCGGCGGTGAATTATATTTGATAATTCACTGTTGCTAAGCAGATCACTGCCAAGGAATGTGTATCATTTTTTTTTGGGGTAACTTTGCTGCTAAGCGACGTCAACTTCTTTTGGGGCGGACTTTTGATCAACGCTTCGGAGATGGCAGCGCAGGCAATAGGCTATCCTATTAGGGACTTTAGCCTTGCAATATCTTTGCTTCATTGGATCGGTCTCCTTTCAAGAACACGCAAGAGCTTTCTAGCCTCGCGTCAGCAGCGCCTTGCATCGCCGTATAAAAGCAACCGGCGGATGGCGGGCGGATACAGTTGAGAGAATTTGTCAAAAAAAAATTGGTGCGGATGAAAGTGTGTGTGTGTGTGTGTGTGTGTGTGTGTGTGTGTGTGTGTGTGTGTGTGTGTGTGTGTGTGTGTGTGTGTGTGTGTGTGTGTGTGTGTGTGTGTGTGTGTGTGTGTGTGTGTGTGTGAGATATGTATATATGATGTATGCATAAAAAATTAAATATACAACCTTAAACGTCATTTTGCATTCATCTGTTTCCCCAGGACCGTCCCTCCCTCCCAGGAGCTCCAACTCCACGCCGGGGAGCCAGCCAGGCTCGCTGAACCCCAGCATGCCGTTCAACTCCTCCTCCTCCCCCGACGCACCCCCTCCCACCCAGAACCCCCTGTCCCTCATCATGAACCAGATGTCCAAGTACGCCATGCCCAGCACCACGCCGCTCTACCACGACGCCATCAAGACCATCGCCACGTCCGACGACGAGATGATGCCCGAGCACCCTTCTCTGTCCGGCGTCAGCATTGGAGGTAGGGACGCTACGCAACTGTGGTTTGTGGTCAGCCAAGATGACCTCATTACATTGTGGAGATCTGTCGAGAAAAATTGGTTATTTGTTAAAGTCTTTTTTCTGTTTGCAGCCATTGCTGACAAGCTGTAGTGAATAAATTGTCGAAACGGCACCATCTGACTCATCAACGGTGTACCTCATGAATGCTGATCTTAAAATGTACAATCTCTCCCACCAGGGAACATGGCGAACCCACAGGGGAACCAGATGCTGGTGTCCCAGGGCGCCATGGGACCCAACGGGGAGCCCCAGAGTCCCATGGGCATGATGCTCCACGGCCAGCCACAGATGTCACACGACGGGCCCCGCTCCATGCTGTCCTCCCCCAATCCCATGGCCATGGCCGGGATGAACCCCGGCATGATGGGCCCTGGCCAGGGCGACGGCATGGGACACTGCAACATGTCCCCCATCCCTCAGAACCAGATGGCCGGCTTCACCCGAATGCAGCTGCAGCAGCAGCAGCAGCAGCAGCTGCAGCAGCAGCAGCAGCAGCAGCAGCAGCAGCAGCAGCAGCAGCAGTCCCACGGACCCATGCACTCTCCCCTCGGGGGACTGTCGCACCACTACCCCCAGCCCGGGGACGACGTCATGCCCTCGCCGCAGCAGCAGCAGCAGCAGCAGCAGCAGCAGCAGCAGCAGCAGCAGCAGCAGCAGCAGCAGCAGATGCTGCGGGAGCAGATGCTGTTGAGCAAGGGCCACCCCCACCACCGCCACCCGCACCCCTCCCACCCAGACTTCTCCTCCATGGGAGACGGCCCGGACCTGAGCGAGGTCATGCGCACTTCGCACACGGGGATCCCCGAGTTCGACCTGTCGCGCATCATTCCTTCCGACAAGCCCAGCAGCACCCTGCAGTACTTCCCCGCCAAGAGACCCCCGCAGAACCCCCACCAGGGCCAGGGCCCCGGCCAGCACCCGGGTCCCCCGCCCCAGCTCCTCAAGCAGCTGTCCTCCGGGGGCCCCCAGCAGGGCGGCCCCATGTCCTCCAACCCCCACCTGGCCCACCTGCAGAACATGATGGCTGAGCACCAGCTGCCCACTCACACCGCACAGGGGGGCATGCGCCAGGGCATGGGCATGCCTCCAGGCGCTTCCAGGGGCCTGGGGCCCGGCGGTGGAGGCATGGTCCCCGGGGGAGTGATGGGACCTATGGGCCCCATGTGCCCTCCAGGACACATGATGGGGAGGACAGGTATGATGCCCCAGCAACATCTCCAACAACAACAACAACAACAACAGCAGCAGCATCACCACCACCACCACCACCACCACCACCAGCAGCAGCAGCAGGCCATGATGGCCAGCCTCCACCAGGCCTCCCAGCCCCACCCAGGCATGATGTCACCCCAGCAACACCCGCACAATCTCATGGCTCAGCAGAACCTCATGATGATGCAGGCCAGGGGCTCCCAGGGGCCTCTCATGTCCCCCCAGGGCCCCATGATGGGCCCTCCGCACCGGGGCATGTCTCTTGAGGGCCCCCTCGGGCCTGGAGGGATACCCAACATGCCATTCTAGTCCAGCTCGCTGATAACCGACAACCACAAAAAAAGAAAGAAAACAAAAAGAAACAAGAAAGCTTATTTCCATCATGTTGTTCCTGCGTTACGTCAATAATGTTTTCATTCATGTTATTTCTGCAATTATTTAAAAAAAAGAATTGTAAAAAAAAAATGGATCACTGATAACCTTCGACTTTTGGAGTTCCAGCTGATAAAAAAAAAAAAGGAATATTGAAAAGCACCGTCACATGGTTAAGACATATGAACCTGTTTTCTAAAATACTGTAATATGTGTATATTGCACTAATGTGTGTATTTGTTGTGGGGAAACATTGCGGTTGAGGGGAGTAGTGCCTCACATTTCTATTTGTTTTCCTATTGATTATTTTCTTCAACTATAAACTGTTGTGCAAAGGAAAAAAAATAATATAATATATAGTTGCTGTACATAAAAATGCAATTTGTGATTGTTTGCCATCGTTGTGTATAACTGTTTTAATAGAAGTCTACAAAAGAATAATACTGTTCAGTTGATCCCATCGCGTTAGTCTCCGTTTATTGTCTGACGTGTGTTGCATTGATAAAACCGAAGAGGAGACGTGGTTGAAATATACAATTAAACTTTATTTGTTAACTTGAAGGTATCTGTAAGAGGACATTCTGGTAAAACGTTGTACATTATTAAACGACATCTAAGTGCAATTACAAAAGCTGTGCGGATTCTCAGTACATCTTGTAGACTTTTTTTCTCTTTCTTTCAACATCTACTTTACTACAAGGTCCAAACGACAGGCCTGATTATGTCGGTGACATTGTGTCGCCACGACTCTTTGTGTGTATTTAAACTGGAGCAGAACCAGGAATGGGTGAGCGGCTGGTTTGACCTCGGGCAAAGGTCCAACGGAGGCCAGCACCACTGCATCGTTGCAGTCAGTTAGTTGCAGAAGTGCCCACATCGAGTGCCCCCCCCCCTCTAGTTGATCTAGCATGATCCGTTTAGATTCACCATCTCTTTTAGTCTTGAAGGCCACCATGTGTGTCTGCCACGGCGGCGAGGTTATAAGCCGACCGGCAAAGATGGAGCACAGCAGGGAGGCAGTTGGCGCTGGGTTTCTTCATGTCTCCTCTGACTGTCATAAAGTGGAAACCACAGTCCCAAAGCGACAGCACATAAAAGCTAGATGCAGGAAAGACAAATGTGGGGCTAAGGAAGGATGATGTGTCATTTGCATTTAAAAAGCACAGCTTCTTGTTGTGCTGATTTAAATGGGATGTGTTGGATAGATAGATAGATAGATAGATAGATCCTTTAATGAAGGCAATGTCTCTGAACTGAGAGGAGCAAAACTTTGTGAACCAATTCCAGGCGAAATTCTAGATCATTTGTACAAGGCCATACACTTATTTACCTCAATTCTGAAGTAAGTGTACTAAAGTATTAAACCCTACCTATTAAATAAGTTAACTTTGACAAATGCACTCCATATACACAAACCATTTTTTATTTTTAGAATTTGGGATTGATGTAAATTGGATCACTGGGTAAAAAATGTATCGATTAACACATTTCTATGTTCTTCGAGACTTCTAAAGTGGCTGCCTGATTCTCAAGTGAAATCCGCTGATGGCGTTGCGCGTGGGAGGGGTTAAAGAGGAGCCGAAGCCATCGGGGCCGTTCGGTTTAACTCGGGCGAATTTATTCCGACAGACCCGCACCGTAGTCCGCAAAAATATATACTGCGTTCACCGCACAAACATTTACAAGAGTGAAACGGCGCTTTCATTCATTCGAAGGTACATTTCTGTTAACCCTAATGTCGAACTAAATGCTATTTAAATGTCCAGGTTGAGTTGTCCTGCGTTTGTTTAGAGGTGCCTGTACACTGTGTTGAGCGGTAGTCCGGCTAGCTGGATGCGGCTAAGCTAAGCTGACGTTAATGTTGGCAAAGGTAAACTTTTTGTTCCTGGCATATGTCACTCCTAGTTCTAGGTACCGATATCCACCCGATACTTTTATGTATACTTGCAGACACGTCCACGGTGAATAGGATTCACCAGGGTAGCACAATAGGGCTTGTTGGCAGCTACGCGCTACTATTGCTTGCTGTTAGTTAGCCGTTAGCTTGTCCTGCTAGCTTATTGGTTAGCCGAGTGACGGGTGAGACGGCAATAACAAGGATTAAAATGCCATGAATCTGTCGTTTTTATCTAGTTTGTCCGTTTACTATGAAGTATTGCCTGGCTGTGATTCATTAATTTCGGAAATGTGTGTACTACTCCGTTCCGAAATGGACGAGACCTCATTAAGATTAAGTGATAATTGGTGTTACGATAACAGTTTCCTGATTTGTCTTGTCGCAATTTCTTTTCCAGGTTTTTGGAAACACCTAGAAGACGAAACGGTGATGCTAATCCAGATTAGATAACCCGGTATTTGATAGGTTGTAGCTGAGACGATACCAGCAAACACTTTCAGCGTTATAGGTGTGCTCAATTAATTCGTCCCAAGCTTTTTTTTTTTCTATTTACCTTGCGCAAGGACGATTTCATCGATTTGCTCCAACGTGGGATGCTCAAAAAAGACTTGATTGAAGAAGCAGCTGAAAAAAAAATTAGGGGTTAGGCCAAACTTAAGGTGGGGGAACGGACAATCCTCCAACATTTTGAGTAGTCCCAACGGGGTTGACTAACTCGCAATTTAAAGACACTTAATTCAAGGAAAAGTAAAGGAGTGCGGAGTCGTCCACATGAGCGCCGCAAGAACAGAGAACCCAATTATTTTGGGCTTGTCCAACCAGAATGGACAGATGCGGGGCTCGGTGAAGCCTGCCGGGGGCCCTGGAGGAGGAGGAGGTGGTGGAAATCAGCATCAACCAAGCCAGATTAAGACCTCCTGCACAATCAACAATGGCAGCTCCCAGCCCACCACAACAGCCAACACGGTCATCAAGTAAGATTGGTGAAGAAGCAATGGGGTAGATTACTATCATATATGCTATAAAAGTTATTTGGCACTACATTTTGTAAGGCTCTTGTATACCTAGACTTCAAACTTGAGGATTTTTCCGGCTGGTGGGTTCTCTTGCTGAAATGAAACCATTTGATGGCTGGTTGGACAAATGCAATATGAATGAGAGCATGCACTTGCATGTTTTTTCTGCTTGTAATCGTGTTGATGGACTTGCATTTATCGAACTTCTAGAGTGATGTTTTTGTTTGAATTACTTTCATGCGTTAAATATTTTCCCCTCATAGGCCCGGAGATGATTGGAAGAAAAATTTGAAGCTTCCTCCAAAAGACACGAGGATGAGAACTTCTGTAAGTGTTCAGCAGTAATTATTATTTCCCTTGCATACCTCACTTTATAAAAATGCTCTAGGGTCAATTTAGCTTGTAACGCTATAATTAATGTAATGACTACAGTCAACGAAAACAAAGCTGCCAAGCAATATGGGTTTGGGCTTTACAAGTGCATTTCTAAATTCATTGTTATGCATGCTTGATGAGGTAAATGATTGTCAGGTAAAGTGCTGGAAAGTTCCCCCAGTTAGAAAACCAATGGTTATAGAGCAATACAGTTCCTATATTGCTTCAGTTCAAACTAGATAAAAAAGACTTGCATTAAATTTGCGAGCTTTTTGAAAATTGTGCCTCCATGAATAGTGGGTCTTTGAACACAATGCGTTTTCTGTGTTTAGTAAAATATTTATATAACTTTTTTAAATGTCCTCACTCTTTGCAATCCTACTGCCGTGATCGTTTGAAACAACTGTTTGCCCCGGCAAGATTAAGTTAATAAAAGAACTGCCTTTCTGTGAATTACAGGATGTTACTGCAACTAAAGGCAATGAGTTTGAAGACTACTGCCTGAAGAGGGAGCTTCTCATGGGCATCTTCGAGATGGGCTGGGAGAAACCGTCTCCCATCCAGGTAGGTTCTGCAGCCTCTCGGTACCTCTAAAACTTTGATTGTGGTAAACCATGATCAAAGAGGCCAATAAATGAATTCAGTCAAACTTAAATTTGTTTGAAAGTTTATAAAAAATGTTAGTCATTATTATTGGAGGTGCTCCATTTTTGGTTTTACAAGAGTCGTAAAAAAATTGTTGGATCTTTTGTCACTGCCGTGATTCTATTTGGAAAATGCAGCATATTTCCTGATGTAAATATTCTACGTAATTCTGTTGGTCCGATCTTTCACACTGTATATCCTTTTCATGTCCTTTATTCATAATGTTCCTGATGTAGAAGGACGTTAATTTGTCTGACCTTCTGCTCTTTAGACCATAGTGGAAACACAGAAAACGGGCCGAAGCATTTTTATTTCATTATAAATAGTTACTGTAAATTATGGTTCCATTTCATTCCCTCTCAAAACACTACTACTTTTATCCTTTATTTATATTACATTTTGTGCTTGCTCATTTATACCATCACAGTAAACTGACAAAAAATGCCAAAGCACGCGTAGCCTTCCCTCAAGGTGTACTGGTCGGGAACTACTGCTGAGACCTTGGGGGACCCTATTGATGTCTGAATGTCCATCACAGGAGGAGAGCATCCCCATTGCACTATCAGGACGGGACATCTTGGCCCGAGCCAAGAACGGCACAGGAAAGAGTGGGGCCTACCTCATCCCCTTACTGGAACGCATCGACCTGAAGAGGGACTGCATACAAGGTGAGGAAGATATTAGTTATGTTGTCATAACCGTGTTAAATATTGAAACCTGGTTTAGGTGTTCACCCCAAAGGTAGTGAACAGAATACTTTTTATATGGTCTATGAGGCAGGCGGGTTGTGTTGGCATTAGGCCTGGGTGGTCTCTTGGATCAAATTCATTTTTTTGGCTAAATTGTGTGCGTTTTGCTTTTACAAAATATAGTCAGCAAACCAAGTCTATTTTATCCCATTATCGTGTTCGTGAACATTTTGTGGTATTTTGAACGAAATGTATATGTTTGATGGCTGGAGAAAGCTTATTCTGCTGAGAAAGGTGTTTGTTGACCCTTTAAAATAGATTTTCACCTTACAAAGGGCTTTTTCGGTGCCCAGCTCATCTGCAGTGCTTTGAAATGGCCACAAATTCTTGCAAATATGTTTTTGTATTTATATACTATCGTTTGTATTAATAATGGCTTTATCCCATATCATTTTTAGTAATGAGTAAGATTTTGAACCCTTAAATATAGCCTATTAATATTTATTATGTACCTATACACAGGCTTGTACATTGCCAGTGCCACTATCGTCATGTTGTTAAACGTTCTGACCACTAGAGGGCTTTCTACCATAAGATTTTCTTTCTTGGCAAGCAAATAATATTGGGCACAAAATGCGATTAACGGAGGTAACTTCCTATTTAAAATTCTTAGCTGTGTTCTTACTGCATCCATAGTGCCAAACTACAATCATAGGAGGTGCTATAAGGAAATGTTTAATGTGAACTGAGTTATCGGTTGCTTTTGATAACATGGAGTACAATTGTATCCTATCAGTTTCGTTTGTCTACCAAGGTATCTGTTAATCTGACTTGGTATCAGTTACTTTGACTCAGTATCTGATACTCCATTTTAACTGCCGATCAGGCAGTTAAAACGTTACCCGTGAGTTGTTTGCTGACGTGTGGTTTATTCCCCCAGCGGTGGGCATCGTGCCGACCAGAGAACTGGCACTACAGGTGAGCCAGATCTGCATCCAGGTCGGCAAACACATGGGCGGGGTGAAGGTCATGGCAACGACGGGTGGCACCAACCTCCGCGATGACATCATGAGGCTTGACGAAACAGGTACAGCATGACTCGTTGGAGGTCTTTTCAAGTGAAAGTCAATCTAGGGTGAGGTTTTGTTTCAACTTGAAGTTTTGCTATTAGAAATGGATGACAAAACAAACTGCTACCCGGCAGCATATAAATACAGCCGCTTTCGCTTGTGGGTGTCCCATGTCATACATTTTGATTAGAAAAGGTTGGCGGTAGTAGGGCCTCATGGAGGGAGTGATCAAATGAAAATTAATCCCGGGCCCATCCATCTGCACTTATTGACTTCAGCAGAGAAAAAAGCAATTAGAAAAGATCATTAAAAACAAACTGAAAAAGCTGTTTATGGAAAACATAATTGCCTACTTTATGTCCAAATGGAAATGAGGCTGTTTCTAATGGTGGTGTTTTCAGTGTAATGGCTCATCTCTAACAATGTACAATGAACCACTTTAGTATTATGAAGTCATCACCAATATGCAAATGCTTTGGTGGTTCCCCCCCCCTTTCAAAGCACAATATTGGCAATTTATCAAACGTAATCATGACCATGGGGGTTCTATTCCCCTCTGGGGGCAATGTTATACATGCAAATGTCTTTACGACTTCTCTAGGAATTAAGTGGAAAACTACTCTACTCTAAATTCATGTTAGTTTTTATTTAGGATAGGCTCCTGGCTGGGGTGTTTGAATCCTTGAATAATAATCGGAGCCCCTACCTACTAATTATAGAAGTGCATCTGGGAAAATGACGTATAATTCACTTAAAGTTGTTTTGTAACGAATTGGCTTCTAAAAGGTGACTGGTATTTCATCAGGCCTAAAAAAAAAAAAAAAAAAGTTTGGTTCCTGTTGGTTGTCAGTTGAGGTCATGGGTAGGTAGGGAATTTATTTTATTTTTTTTATTTTATTTTTTCCAGCGGCAGCGAATGATAGGTAGGTTGTTTTCATTTAAAAACGAGAAAATTCGCTCATCCTTGTACAGAATGAAGAGGTGCTGTACCAAAACGTAATTATAGAGGTGCTGTACCAAAACGTAATTACATAAAAAAAATTAAATTTTTATTTTTTTTATTTTTATAAAACTCATAAAATAATTTGGGTCGCACATAAATTGACAGGGTCGGTCGGAAACCGGAACCAAACTAAAACATTTTTTAGGCCTCATGGCTGCCTACTCAGTTGTTGCAATGCTTCTGACCTTCCTTAGACTCTTAACGCCTTTTTTATCTGAACCACGTCTAAATTTGATAAAGTAGTTGCACAATTCGACTAGATATGCAAAGACATCAACCATGGTGAATCAATAGGTCAAGGCTTTTGTTTGGGCAGTACTGATCGTCAACCTTTACTGGCTGACGAATCAATCGCTCTTTCATCTTGAATCAGTCTTGTGTTTGTTTGTTTGTAGTGCACGTGATCATCGCGACCCCTGGGAGAATCTTGGACTTAATCAAGAAAGGAGTGGCCAAGGTCAACCAAGTGCAGATGGTCGTTCTGGATGAGGTCAGTTGGCTTAACGCTTTGCTTTCCCGACCATTCCTCCCTGGTTTTAATCAATCATGGACTTTGTCTTTGAAGACGGACCAGTGAATGATCACGGTTAAAACTACCTCCTCGGATTTATTAACCTCTTCGTCACTAATATTTGTACCAACAAAGACTGCTGTGAGAATGTGAAGACTCCTTGTTAGAGAGTAAAGCTAGAACATGGCATAAGCGGAGGTTTTCCTGATGCATTTCATTGATGCACTGCGAACAGAAAAAGGTGCCAGTCTAGCCTTATTTAGCTGCTGAACTCCTTGTCTTGCTGCTCCGTTCCCTTTCCCCCTCCAGGCTGACAAGCTGCTGTCTCAGGACTTCATGGCGATGATGGAGGAGATGCTGAGCTTCTTGCCCAAACAGAGGCAGATCCTGCTCTATTCAGCCACCTTCCCTCTCAGCGTTCAGAAGTTCATGGTTGGTTCCCTTCTGTAGCCGTTGGCCTTGTCTCACACATCAGATTTTATATTAATATCTAGAGTCGAGTTGTAGACAATCTCAAATCTGGGTGACTGGGAGGTTTAGCTTTCCCTCGCTTCAAATTAGTTTTGAACAATCACCTTACCGGCGGCGGGGATCTGTATGTGTCTAATTGGGAACACAAACCCAGCCAGCAGTAATGAACATCAAGAAATAAACCCTGTAGTCTGACCCCTATAGAAATACTTATTGAAGTCCCCTTCTGAACCCCATTCCCCTTTAGTTGAAGCACTTGGGCCCCTTATTTGTTTGACTCGTGGCCATTGCTATAGAGCCGACTGCAAGAAAACCATGAGACTTAGTCAAAACACAACAATTCGTTGATGGGCCATGCTAACTTGTGGTGTGTGTGTGTGTGTCAGAATGCTTACTTGCAGAAGCCTTATGAGATCAACCTGATGGAGGAGCTGACCCTGAAGGGAGTCACCCAGTACTACGCCTACGTGACCGAGCGGCAGAAGGTCCACTGCCTCAACACGTTGTTCTCACGGGTACGCATGAATCCCTTGCACTCTATATCACTATGTCAAAACAAGAATTGGCTCAAGTAATATTGGCCTTTTTTATGTCTGATTTCAATGGCCTATAACTGGATAAATTACAACTGTTTCTATCTAAATAATATTTCAAACATTCAGTTTGTTTTGCAAAACTTGAAGGCATCCAGGACGGTTTCTTTGTGATAGATTCAGTCAATACAAGTACTACTACTGCTGAAGTGCAAACTGTTGGTAGTCGAGTTGTAAAAAGTAATTTATTTAGAACTTATGTTGCGTGCGCTGATTGAAGGCGAGTTTTGGATGAACAATTTCACAAGGCTCCACCGGTTGGAACTGGTGGAATGCCAACAAACAATTCGGTCGCTGTTTGTCAGTCGTGTGATTTCTGAGTTGTAAAACACTTTCTGCCCTCCTCCACAGCTCCAAATTAACCAGTCCATCATCTTCTGCAACTCCTCTCAGCGAGTCGAGCTCCTTGCCAAGAAGATCTCCCAGCTGGGCTACTCGTGCTTCTACATCCACGCCAAGATGAGACAGGTCAGCCTGCCCCGCTGTTCGTTAAAGCAGCCCTGCTGCTGTCCTCCAAGGCCCCGCTGTGTAACTATACCATGTCTGTCTCTCTCCACCCAGGAGCACAGGAACCGCGTCTTCCACGACTTCAGGAACGGACTCTGCCGGAACCTCGTCTGCACTGGTAAGGAACCCTGCCGTGCTGGATCCTAGACAATCAGGAGGAGGCTTGCAGGTCGCGCCTCAAAGGATCTTGGATAAAGTGTGGTTCTTATGCAGTATTGAAACTAATTGGGCAAGGTCCAGTATTGAATTGGTAAGCATTGATCAGTGAGTGTAATGTTGTCGCAGCAGTTGAACGGGTATGCCAAGTAATTTACTCTGGAACGATCTCTAAAGCTTCTGAGCCAGAAAGTGGACCAAAACGATTTAACCACTGTAAGCTTTGACCAGAAGCAAGTGTTTTAAATGAGCTTGTGTAGTGAACAAAATATGATTTTGCAATAAAACTTGCTGCAATCAAATCATAGACTAGGTAGAATATATTGCTTCTATTATTACTCCATTAGTGGTTGGGAATAATTCACCAGTATACCCGCTACACCTATTTACACCCGCCCCCCCGATGTCTAATGGAATATTTGGCTATTGAACGGTAATGGAAAACCTATTCAAAGATCACTCCTTCTTGGCCTACTGTTAATATCGTTGGTAGTGTCCAGAAATGAATCTAAATCTGAATGATGAATCTTGATCTGGCCCTGGTGTTGGTTACTTTAATGGACTATGTGGTTGGCTGTGATTCGTCACCATCGACAGACTGTTGGCAAACAGACTTTCATAATGTTGTAGCTTTTCAATTTTTGAGGTGGCTCTATATTACCACCTGGTGTGTTTAGCCATTGCTTGGGGTTTCAAAATCACTCCCATGACATCGCACATGGGACTGTCTAGCCAGTGTGATGGCTAGATTCGCCTTCAAGTTCGTACAGTAGACTGGTAGGTTTAGTGACAAGTAATCAGGTTACCCGCATCGGTAAAAAGCCTATTTAAAAAAATAAATACATTTTTAGGGCATAAAATGCTCGTCTGAGCATCTGTAGCTAAGCATGTTCGGCCTTGGTTAGTACTTGGATGGGAGACTGCCTGGGAATACCAGGTGCTGTTAAATGGTGTCGGGTGGTGGCCAATAGGTGGCACTCTTCCCTCATGCCTTAACATCAATCCTGATGCCTCAGTGCAGTGACGGGGACACTGTGCTGTGGAAGGCACCGTCCTTCGGAGGAGACATAAAACCGAGGTCCTGACTCACTGAGGTCATAAAAGATCCCAGGGCTCACCAACCAGGCTCATTCGTTCTGGCCCCCTAATCATCCTCCTGTATAATTGTCTGACTGATTAATTCCCTCACTCTCCACCTGAAGGTGATGTGTGTGGTGAGTGTTCTGGCGCAGATTGGCTGCCGTGCATCACCCAAGTGGGTGCTGCTACACACTGGTGGGGGTTAGTGAGGTCCCCCCTTCACTCTGAAGCGTCTTTGAGTGTCTAGAAAAGCACTATCAATTCAATCCATCATTATTAGCATTCAAATGACACTTGTAGAAGCCTTAAATTGTTTTGGGGACTATATGGAGAGCAAAATAAACAACAAACAACTCTAAAGCATTATCGTGAATTTGCCTCATTCATATAGTCCAAGCTGTGTTGACCACTGCTTTGGGGCGATAACTGCATGCACGAACGGGAACTGAACAAATTACTATACAGATGCCTATTCATATGGAAGAATTCCGGTTTGAGGGCTGTCAATAACCCTTTATGCTGTTCAGCTGTCAAATTGGTATTGGTTGGTTGTATTAAGAAGGCATTAAAGTCTTGGTTGAAACCCGCTCATACATCTGGGTGGACACTCCCAGGTTTGATGTCCTCATTTATCTCATGCATGTATTTTGTCCTTGGTGTCTAGACCTCTTCACGAGAGGCATCGACATTCAGGCGGTGAACGTCGTCATCAACTTTGACTTCCCCAAGCTGGGCGAGACCTACCTTCACCGCATCGGCAGATCAGGTAAGGCCGACTTTACTGCCTCCCCACATCACATAACTGCCTCTCGTGTCACGTTACTGAATTTCCAGGGAGTTTTGTTTTCCTGTCGCTCCCTTCTTTTGTGTTCGGGTACCTCCACTCGTGTATTTATACTGGCTGTGAGCGCGGAAAGTCCCAACCCATGTCGGCCGTACATTATCCTCAATATTGAGTACCCGGGCTACCTGGTTAATGTCGTTTTCAGAAATGGTTAGCCTTCTTGGACACTTGTGTAAAGGCACGCAGTGGCTCCGCCCTTCAACAGCAGTTCTATGTTGCAGTTAGTCATAGAGGGACCTTCTCGAACACTTGTATCTTGAAATATGGCAGGAAAAGTAACTTTCCTAGGCAACCTCAATAGAACTTATTCAAAAATGTGTCTTTAATGACCTTTGTGCTGTTGCAAAGCAGTGGTGGTGTTGGGCTTCTCCTTTATTTATTGTGTGGTTGGTCTGAATCTAGAAGTATTTTCTGTATGGCAAAATAAGGTCTGACTTGTACACATTCCCCACGGTTCCCAGGTCGTTTCGGACACCTCGGTCTGGCCATCAACCTGATTACGTACGACGACCGCTTCAATCTGAAGGGCATCGAGGAGCAGCTCGGGACGGAGATCAAGCCCATCCCGGGCATCATCGACAAGAGCCTCTACGTGGCGGAGTACCACAGTGAGGGCGGGGAGGAGGGCAAGCTGTGAGCAGGTGAGACCTTCACCGTCTGCTGCAATCAGCCCTCGGCTTTGGTCAACGCAATACTCCCTTACTGGGAAATAACGTTATCTTCTACTTGCCCAAAGTTTTTTTATATCCACCCGGTCCTCTCCAATGTTCTAGTTTCGACAGTTCGCATTTCAGTTGGCCTTCACGTCGACGAGGGCTGCTTTGCCAAATTTGTTTCCAATGATTTTGGCAAACAATGTCAAACTTGGTGTAGCTGGTAAAAACGGAAACCTTCTTGCTAAACTTTTTGAGTTTCTTGTTGATTGCTGGGTTTAATTGGCAGTTTAACATAAATGGTCAAATAACATGGGGCATGTAGTTTTATCTGAAAATGATGTATATCTTTTTTTAATCCTAAAATTGACTAATAATGGGCATTTTCCTAACAGTATTTTGCACCTCTGCTCATGCAGTTTGCTTGAAACTGAAGGGACATATTCAAATCTAACTTGTTTGTTTCTCTCCATAGATCCATCTTCAACCCCTTAACCCCCCTCCAGTCCCACAAACCCCCCAACTTCCCGCGTCCCTTTCCAAGCTATCTCGGCCATCTTTCCCTTTATATTTCCTTCCCCGTTCCTTTTTTAAATGTACAGCTTGCGTCTGTCTTTATTTGCTGTGGTGCCACCATGAGGCTTGTGTACGCTGGATGTGACGAAGTATTAAAACCGTTCCTTTCTGCTGCAGAACACTGACAATATGAGCGCTAGGGAGAGGGGAGGACAGCACTGGGGGGGAACCCAGTGGGGAAAAGAACAACAAAACTCTAGACGCACATCTAATAACACAATCCATATCCACCAGCGCCCACAGACCCCTCACCCAACCAACCGACTGCTACGCCCCGTACCTTCCATCCGCCGCTCTGCAGTCTTGCGTTCCCTCTTTCATGTGACTTGGAAGAGATTTTAAGGATTTGTATCAAGTGCCTTACCAAGCAGTAACTTGTTCAGAAGTAATAACCCAACCGTCCTGCATTCTGTCTGCCCCCTTCCGACACTTCCTTCCGCTCACAAACCTCAAGTTCGCCTACGGGGAGAAAATCAACCCCACCCCCCCCACACCACTTCTATAGTGACTCCACGACAGCGTATCACACCCCCCCCCCCCCCCAAACCATCTTCCTGGTGACTGAGGCAGAAACTATCCACTCAGGGATCCGCATCACCTCCGAAGGCTTGGTGGCGGTGCAGGCGTCTGGCGGCCAGAGGAACACTAACATGGAATATCTTCGTTTACGGAGATGCAGTCGTTCCATTAATAAGAAGAGATATCCTAAGCGGCTGCCAGGAACTGTCCTGTAGCATCAAGGAGAAGGTGTGCTCATGGAGAAACAACAGGCTCTGGTCCATACCTCCTCTCGTCCTCGCGACGCAACACTAAGACTTGATGAGCACCCTGCGAACGTTGGAGCGTGGATTCCTGTCTCCCGTTATTGGTTCCCCCCCCCACACTTCTCCCCCCCCCCCCCAAACCCACCCTGAACTCAGAGCTGTGCCACTGACTTGAGGCACTCCCATGAAGCCTTGTATATACCTTATTTCATTTTAAAAAGATTGTTTTTAAGCAAGTTTCAAAGGCTGGCTGACGAGAGGTTTTGTTTTTGTTTAACCTGTTGATTTAGAACTCGGCGATTGCGACTCTCCCAGTAACCTCCCTTGGTCCCAAACATTGGCCCCTTTATTTATCCTTTTAGACATGGCACACTTCATTAGTGACTTCAACCTAATTTTTATCTTGTGCATGAACCCTTTTGAAATAAGGTACAATTTCAAACTGACCTGTAGGCCATCTGAATCTGGTGGCAAAGTGCAATGTTTAAAACAGAAAAAAATAAGAGCTGCACTTTTATTTTCCTTAAGTAACGGCCCTTCATGACCTTTGTGTTGCCAATGTTAACGGAGTTAACATTGTAGACGGACGTTGCTGATAAGCTTATGTGCGTAACGATAACCTGTTTGTTTGTTTGTTTGGTCACCAGCCTTTGCTTGTTAAACTTGACATATAGCGCACGCCAGACGGCGCGAGCGTCGGTTCCTCCTGACAGAATATCGTGCCGTGTTGTAGGACTACTTGCTGCAGTGCAGCAGAGCCTGATCATTTCTGTTTAGTATTCGGGCAGTTATAAGCCGTTACCTTGATCTCTGGTACATTATGTTTGGGAGAAAATAATGCTCCCGTTTTCAAGAATGTTTTAGTGTACCACAAAAAAAGCAACGCATCGAACCCAAGTTGTAGCAGGAATTCAGCCTCCGTGCTGAGGGTCTCCTAAAGTGAGCCATTTCGGCAGAGGATGCTGCACAAACAACTGGGTTCGGGGTGGGATGGAGCGGGCGGGCCACACCAGAGTACACGTCTGTGGGTTCAGGCAACCCACTGACAAGACGCCACTGCTTCTTGTTTAACGATATAAAGAGGTGTGTGTTGTGGGGTGGGGTGGGCGTACTGGGCAGGAAGGAGTACCAAATTTATCTTTGAGACACTATTCCGGCTTCTCATCCTTCTGCCCAGTCTTGGGTATCGTAGCTCGTGTATTACACATTAAAAGTCTGCATTTATTTTGTTTTCCAATTGGAACCTTTTCAGAATACCAATTAGGCTCCCTTTCCAACAGAGTTGGTGAGTTGCTCTTTTATTTATTTTCTGGGTTCTAATCGATGAGAAGTAAATTGCACACCTAATTTATTGAACCCCTTGAGAGCGTCACCAGGTTTCTCAGGGTGGCCTGTTATCCAACGCTTCTCAATGGTTAGAGCCGGATCCCTGTTCCCTCTCTTTACCAGTCTCCCAAGTGTCAACATTTCCTATTTGGCAGTTTTTGTTTGTTTTATTTAGTTGGGGGGGAGGGGGGGGGGGGGGGGGCGCTAATGTAATTTGTTAAGTTTTAAAATGTATGAAATGTTTGACTGGACGAGGGAGCGGGGAGCCAACACCAGACGCTTGGCAGCTGTCTGTTTATTAGACCATTGGTGTTATCAGCAACTGAATGCCTTGACCTTGTTTTTAAACTAATCCCTTGGGTCTTAGTTTAGTGTACTAGGTTTTGGTTGGTTGTTGCTTTACATCCAATGGTTGACGGGGAGGGGCTTTGATGCATCTTAAAGACTGAGACGAGAGCTTCTCGCCTTTCATTGGCTGACCACATTTGAATAGTTTTTGTGCAATACAACGGTCTCATTCTTTAAGATGTACATTTAAATTTAAGGGTGGGCCAAATTCGGCTGCTGCCCTGATGCAGGTTTCAACACTTAAAATGTAGAACACAATAAAAGGTGAAGATTGACTCACTTGTCCAGTAGAGGTGAAGGCTCCTTTTCGGTTAGTTTGTTTGATTCCTGCATCAGTAAAACCACGCAGGGAGGGGCCCTTCGGGCATTTTGAACCAGAAAACGCAATAGAAGAGACAAAAATGAAGTTCTCAAGTTCTCAAAACATGTTTCACAAAATATCTGCCCTTGAATTTGGAGGAATTTTGTTTCAAATAATGGCGTTTCATTGGAAATACCTTGCTACAAACAGGAAACCAAATTTAAGCGTTTTATTTTCTTCTTCGGAATTCGCACTTTAGTTAATTGGCAATTCTTCAGTGGAGCGAATTTTACTAATGACCTGTGTTCAAAATAAGTTATGGTTATTGGAAGTCATTAAACGTTTATGTTGACATAATAAAGCTCACTGAACTTAAATCTTGTCTGTGTTTTCCTTTTTTCCATGTTTGACGTCCGCAGCATTGGAGATCACCCTTCGGTAACATTTTAAACCGGATTTTTTAACATGACCCCCTCAGATTCATAGTGACCACTCAATGTCCCTACAAAAGGCCAAAAACATCGCCGGTAAAACGGAGGCTTCCTCCTCTTGAAATGTCACTGGAACATGTCTTACAACTGCATACTGATCTTTCTCCGAGACGGTGAAATACTACCACACGACCGACATTTTCTTTCAATTTTATTTGTAAACAAACCACAAGTGCGCGCTGGCGGATTTTTTTTTTCTGTAGTATCACTCCGCAAGCGTCCTCGGTTGCTAAGCGCCGTCAACGTCTTTGGCGACTATTTCTCAGTTGATCAACACTATAATAATAATAATACATTTAATTTAGAGGCGCCTTTCAAGACACCCAAGGTCACTATGAATGCTGGTAACAAATAAATTGTGAAAAGACACACCGTGTGAAGTTATTTTGTTGGCCAGTTTCCATATGCTAAAGACGTGTCTAGTTCACCGTCATGCAGGCTGTTTAGTCAAATAAATAGCGATCTGTTTTCGGCGCATTTAGGCCTATCTGCCTAAGCCCAAAATGAAATAATTTGGATGTTGGATGTTGAATGTTGATGGCGCAGTTGAAATAAACAGATTTCATACAAATCATAAAAGCCTCTCCCTGTTTCATTGTGTGCGTGTATACGAGGTGCGTGGGTGCATGTCTGCGTGCGTGCGTGGGGGGGTTAGGGTTTGTTTCCCTGGCACGAAAGGGGGAATACATAACATCGGTATCGGCCAAGAATGTCACAATCGGTGCATCCCTAATTAAAACATTAAAATAAATGGAAAACTCACTCCTTACTCCCATTACAAAGGATGCAGCAGTTCGCAAATATCCGGAACTGAAAGAGGAAGACTTGAGAGTCCAACTGGCCATGTTTAAAACAAGTAGGCCTACAAGGTCAACAACACAACTGCAGATGCTGTGCATGCTTTGAAAGAAATGCCCCCTGATGTCCGGGGCCTGTTTGATCAGGTAGAGACACTAGTGAGATTGTTGATGGTGGTGCCCATATCTGCTGAGGCAGAGCGCAGTTTTAGTGGGTTACGCAGATTGAAGACATGGCTGCGACCAACCATGACGCAAAAAGGCTCAATGGCATTGCTTTGTGCCATATTCACCAAGAGAGGCTTGACAGACAAAAAATTGCCCAGCAGTATGTTCAGGGTAATGAAAGGAGGAGAGATGTCTTTTGGTCCTTCAGTGAGTCTGCTTAGACAGTAAATTTGTTTGGCTTTTTGTTCATTTATGTAAATATGTTGTTTACATAAAAGGATCTGTAAAAACATCTGTTCACCCCATCACAAGTGATAAAAAAGCGTGGCAAGCGACTCAGCAAAAATGTGCGTTTGACAACGCGCGGGCCGCACTAATACTAAACTTCGATGTCAATTAGGGGGCCACAATATTTCATCCCGCGGGCCTCAATTGGCCCCCGGGCCGTGACTTTGAGACCCCCGGCCTACAGAGACTAGTCCACTATACGCCGGACACGCCCTCGGCCATCCGCCGACGGAGGCATGTAGTGTGCTCCGTGACCAAAGACGTGCGTCGCAAGGTAGGTCGCGGCGCTCACTGTGTCGGTCGCTCGGCTGGCTGGCTTGGTCGCTCAGTCTGTGGGCGGTCGTTAATTTATGTCATAAATTGCTTCCTTCTACAAACCCGATGTGTGGATATAAATACAAAAGATGACACAAACAGGTGACTAAAGACAATGCTATCATTCCACATTTCTTTAAAAAAATATAACCGGTGGATTTTTTCTGCTTCTTCCTGCTTGTTATTGCAAAATGGATCCAGGAAACGCGTGGTGTATTTGCATAACCGCGATCTGATTGGCCGACGGATCCGGCGCTGCCTGAAAAGTTGAACATTTCTCAACTTTTTGACGGAGCCGAATGGACTGATGGGCCATCAGTGATGGCCCCACAGTGCATTTCGCGAGCGCCCCATGCAAAGCCAATGAGATCCGCAGACGGACGGAGGTAGTGTGAACAAGCCTCCTCTGCTGGTGCTGAATCGTGTTCCTGTTGGAGATGGCGGGTGGTGGAACCTGTACGGCGTTGTGGTTCCTCTTCAGACTCGTCTCATGTCAGCAGAACATGCCTCTTCCACCCTGTGACAGGTAGAAAATAGAAATACTGACAATGTTTGGACATTTCCAAGTTTATCTGGAAACTGATCGAGAGGAACAGTTATTGATAAAAGAACGCCTGTTTTTGCATTGTCTGAGTGAATGTTGATCCTAGTCTAAGAAAATAAAAAACGTCTTTGGTTTAACTTGTTAGAACTTCCAGATGTAAAAATTGCTATGATTCTGGCTTTGGCTTGGCAGCAACCATGGAAAGTAACAAAATACAAAATGGACATCTCCGCAGTCTGCATATTTACAGATGGGTTATTATTTTATTCTGGCAACTAAACATTCAAACACAAGGGTGTTTTATGCAAGACTGATGTTATTGTTCTGCCTTATTTAAAAAAGTTTGCGTGCACTGAAGTGAGAACGTATACAATTCCTCCTTTATAAATCTTGCATAGTCTGACTATAAATCATAAAGTGTGTTAATATCTAATGTATTACTTTGGACCTGGTGTAATGGCAGCTGATAATGTCAGTGTTATTGCGTGGCCTCAGAATGCGAACACCCCTGTATGGCCCTGTACTGAGATAGGATTCTGTAGAAGTCTTTCGGATGAGAAGTTGAACAGTGGTCCAGACTCCTTGTGGTCCATAAAGAGCCACTTAAGAGTACGGGTGCTAACCCCTGTGTCTTGGCATATATTCAAACATGGCCACCTAATCACCCTTTGGTATCTCATTGGCTCAGGTTTTTCCTCTCCTCTACCGTTTTGTGCATTCATGTGTGAAATTGATGGAGAATAATTCCAGGTAAATGTATTTTTACTTTACAGTGAAATATATTGCACAGGGCAACTCCTGCACCATGTCCAAACGGCCAAACTATTTAATGATGACAAACACTTTGTTGATATGAAGTTGAAAGAACACCCTGGTATGTTTGCTTTATTGCATATACGTACACCTTTTTACTTCTGCTCTTTAATTTGTTTTAATGTTTGAAAATAACCTTGTTTTTATACGCCTGTAAATTGTCTTGCAAAAATTAAATGTATTATATTTCAAGTTTATCTATGAACTGCCTCTATGAACTATTATTTTTAGATGTGGTGTTGTCAGCTTTTCAAAACCTGTCCCAGGACTGGCCCAGCAACGCCATCCCCCCCTCCACCCTTCGGGACTTTGTGGGGTTGTACTTCGACGAACCCGGGCAGGAGTTTGAACCCTGGACCCCACCTGACTGGAAAGACAAGTGAGATCTGGTCTCCTAGTAACACTACTCAGCTGTTTATTGTAATTGTGTGTGTGTGTGAGGATGACGTGACTAGGGATGTTCATCTCCCAGTCTAAAGGTACTGGGTTTGATCCAAAATGTCCTTAGCCTTACCAGTAGGCATCCTGGAGTAATGAGAAGCTCTCCTCCTGATCTGCTTTCATGTACTGCGCTCAGTCTGCTTGAAATGGTTGACCAAATCAAGATTCGATGAGGTGACCCATTCTTTTCCCCATTGTTATGTTGTCTGTAAAGCCCTTAACATGATCAGGGTGAAACGTTCGGTGCGAGAGTTTCCAACCCCTTCACCTAAATGAGGCAAAGCGCAGAGAGCAGGTACATGTCATCCAGTGCGCCAATCAGCTACGCCCCGTTTCTTTCATAATATCGTGGTATATCAATAGGGTTATGTTTGAGGCAGAGGCAGTGCTACCATTGGGCAAGGTCAGGTAATTACCAGGGGGCCTCGTCATCCCCATATCGTGTTTCGCATTTCTTTATTATCTTTAAATTAATTGTCGTGTAAGGTGTAGGGCCCTGGATATCCTTCGCCCTGGCCCACAAAGTTTCCCAAACCGCCCCTGGCGTGAGGCTAAAGGTAGTGCAGCGCATAGTTGGGCGCAAACGCTCTCCCCATAGGATAACAATCGAAGCGCCCGTTCAGGTGAATGGGGCTCAACTTTGATGTACTTATTTCTGCCTTGTCTAATCGATGGAATCCCAATGGACCTTACCTGATTGAATAAAGCTCGAATTGTTGATGCATGGGAACAATCTTGATACCAAAAATATAGTTTTGCTAAACAGCTTAATAGTTGGCGAGTGGTTTGTTTGTCGTTTTCCCGGCAGTCCGAAGCTTCTGGGCAGGATAGAAGACCCAGCGCTGGCCGGCTGGGCTGCAAAGCTCAACCAACTGTGGAAGTCTCTTGGAAGGAAGGTGATGACGTCATGATAAAATTTCATAATGGAGCTTTCTAATTAAATGGTGTCGATTTAAAATAGGGATGCACCGAATATTCGGCCTCATTTATTTAAAGGTACATTGTTCTTAAATTCTTGCTATAAGGTCTGCTGGAATGTTAGAAAACGTTCAGTATTGAATAAATATTTTGTATCAAATTTGTAATTGATTTTTCTTATTGAAAAGCAAGACAAAAAAGTTTATAAAAGGACATTTAATTGTTTGATTTATACAGTGGTGAAAAATGAAAGCAAAATGAATGAAAAACAGCAAAAGCCACATTCGGTATTCGGTTTCGGCTTTAGGCCAACTTTTTCAGTATGTTCGGTTTCGGCCCAGAATTTTCATTTCGGTGCATCCCTAATTTTAAACGAAAGGATTGCACATTTTAATAAAAATAAAAATCCATTTGAACGATTTCCAGATGCATCCCTGGTTCAGATTTGACTGTTTTCCCTCGTGAAGCACATGGTGTTCTGTTTTGACTGAACACCCGCGTCTACATACGCTTTCACTGCTTGAATTCCCAGATCCGCCAGGAGGTGCGAGACCACCCCGAGCTCTACTCCCTGATCCCCACCCCCCACCCCCTGGTGGTGCCGGGGGGGCGCTTCAGGGAGCTGTACTACTGGTGAGGCCCCGGGGCTCTGGGGAAGTGACAGCCGTAGCGACATCACATCCTGTTCAGGTGTCAGCGTGCGGAGTCCTGATGTGTTCCATCTGTCTGTGTCCCATCCCGTCTGTCTGTGTGTGGTGTCCCATCTGTCTGTCTGTGGCGTCCCGTCTGTCTGTGTGTGGCGTCCCGTCTGTCTTTGTGGTGTCCTATTTGTCTGTATGTGGCGTCCCGTCCGTCTGCAGGGATTCCTATTGGGTGGTCAACGGGCTGCTCCTGTCAGAGATGACGACCACTGCCCGAGGAATGATCCAGAACCTCCTCTACCTTGTAGACACGTGAGAGACTGTCTCTCCCGCCTCACACCGCCAGCCATCTGTGTCCCCTTCTCCCTTCCCTCCAGGATATTTTAGTTTGTGTTTAGTCTTTGCAGCGTCTAACTCCCCGCTCAGCCCCAACGCGACCAGTGTGAGAACTAACCTCGCCCTCCGCTGTCTCAGCCCCCGTCAGCTCACTGACTCTCCCCGGTGCTCCCTCAGATACGGCTTCGTTCCAAACGGCGGGCGGGTGTACTATGAAAGGCGCAGCCAGCCTCCGTTCCTGACGTTGATGGTGGAGAGCTACTACCAGGCCACCCAGGACCAGGCCTTCCTCAGGTGATCTGCCCACTTGGAACAGCCCCGCCGCCCAGACCAGCACTCCTGGAGCATATCCCATAACCTGCTGGCAAATATTAGTCCACTTACTTTTTTCCTTTTCCACCTGCTTTTCCATCTTTTCTATTTGTCTTTCTTCCTTTTATCTTGTTCTCTTATTTTTCTTTCTTGTTCTCTTTTGTCTCTTTTTTCATTCAAGAGCATGTCATTCGAAACTAGGTAAAAAGAGTACTATCTATTATTTAAACAATATCGTGGGAAAGGGATTGCTCTTATCCTGAATATCAGTATAGCGGTGTTTGGCCGTAGGTACAAGGCTGCAGGCAATATCAGCTATGCTTTGCTGATATTATGCTTTCGTGACCCCAGGTTTGATAATGCTTTAATCCAGGTTTTACAAGCACTATTTATAAGCTAAAAGTACTGAGCGATAACAGATTATGATTTGATCATTAATTTGGCTCCGCCAACACAAATGGTTCCAAGAGTGGGACTTGACTGTTGCCAAGCAACATAAACATTTTCCTAGACCCTAGCTTGCTAATTTGTGCATGTCTACACATTACCGCAGGCCAGCTACCTTGTATCCGGTACATTTATCCGTAAATCCCCATTTATCTTGCAGCCAACTTGCAGTCTATTGATGGTCTCTTTTGTGGCATGTTTGTTTGCAGTGAGGTTACGGTGTAAGATTGTTGATGTAATTAACGTTATTAGAAACGCCTGTACAATACATGTGACATGTGTCAAAAGTCCCGTTGCTGTTGTACTCTTCATACGCCATCATTGATCTGAACTCACTCTTCTATTATTATAATGTGCATGAAATCGAATATGTACATAACTAAACCGTAAATTACTTTCTCACCCCCTCTTCATAACGATAAACACAGTCTCCTCAGTGAGTATGTGACACCGGTGCTTATGAACGCTTTCCCAGTGCCAACTGGGAACACTGGGGACTTAACACTGTCTGGTGGTCCACAGGGGAGCCTTGCCCACTCTGGACAAGGAGTACTCCTTCTGGATGCAGAACCGCTCCCTCACCCTGCATAATCACACGCTCAACCGCCACCACGTCCCCGTGGGGTCTCCCAGGTCGGTAGTCTACAAACATTACTCCGGGGTCGTTGGATGGTTTTTGTAATTTCAAGTCGTTTGAACCAAAGCAATTGCTGCAGTGACACGGTGCAGGTTTATGCTCCAGAAGAGGAGGACTGAACTAGAAGGATGGTCATTTCCAAGTGAAGATGGCGTTCTGCGTTATTGAGACGTGTACGGTTTATTTCAGGCCTGAGTCCTACACGGATGATCTGGAGCTCGCTGAGGGACTGACCACCGGTAAGGAGCCATATTCACCCTACATTAAACCAGGTGTCAAGTCGACTTAAAAATCCCTATTCCTAGTCTCTTGTCCATTTCCCCTCATCCTCTTTTTGTGTCATATTCTCATTTACATTTACATTCAGGGTATTTAGCAGACGCTTTTATCCAAAGCGACTTACAATAAGTACATTTGTCATAAGAAGTGCATCAATATATCGCTGTCGATACAGAAAGGATGTTCATAGAACCAAGTGCTAGTACAACATCGCTAGGCTAACCAATTCCCTGTGTAACAGCCATGATAGCAGCTACTGCAGTTGCTACACAGTTCAGTACTATAATACAATACAACACAACACAACACGATACAGTGTACAATGGTTGCCAGAAGGGGGAGGGTGGCTATGCAGAGTCGAGGTGGACTCTGAGCAGGTGAGTCTTGTGTCTTTTTCGGAAGATAGTGAGCGACTCTGCGGTCCTGAGAGCGGCAGGGAGCTCGTTCCACCACTGAGGTCCCAAAACCGAGAAAAGTTGTGACTTTGCTGATCGGCCTTTGCTAGCTCTTAGCGATATCCTCTTCTTCTCCTTTTTTCTCCCTCCTGCTCCTCCCCTTTCTCCCCGCCTCGCCCAGATCTCCAGAAGCAGCTGCTGTGGGAGGAGCTAAAGGCGGGGGCGGAGTCTGGCTGGGACTTCTCCTCCCGCTGGTACCGAGCCACGCCCCCGGGCCAGACCCCGTCCCTGGGGCACACGGGGGCCAGCCAGGTCCTGCCGGTGGACCTCAACGCCCTGCTCTGCCGCAACGAGAGGACCCTGGCCTCCTTCCACAGGCTCCTGGGTGAGCCCACGCCAGACAGCCCCCTCCATTCCTTCCCTTTTAGGGACGGGGGCCCTGGATAGTCTAGTGCAGCGTTGAGTGGTACCAGTAACCTAAGCAAGGGGTTTCGGGCTGGGTACTCGGGCTGAATTTCTTCTTTTTTTTCATTACTGATTACAATTGTAACGCCTGATATCTACCGGGGACGTACGCGCCGCGGAACGGCTGCGTCCTCTGCCCTGTGTCAATCCGCACCGGGCGCGTAACGGCAGCGTAGCGCTGCCTTGCGAGCCAGCTGTATTCACGCGAGATCACGAGATCACGCGATAATCCTAAACCTAATGTACCCACCTTCCTCTCCCAAAACTACTGCAATTAAATGCCAGGCTTTGTCCTTTCTGACATTGTCCTTATAAAAAGGATGATTTATTTCATAAATTGTTTTACGTTGCTCCGCTTCGACAATCAGTCTCTCGTCGTCTATGTTGTCGACCCTCTGAGACCCTTTGATTGATCGACTGCTGACCCGGTGCCACCGGTCATGACGTAATGTTGATGTGAAGTTGGGATAGGCTACATGAGCTGAGTATTGAGTTTTATTCAGAAAATTGACCGGATGGTCTATGGCTTTCACTATTTCACTTCCTGCTCGGCTCGATCTGCTCTGTCGATCTGCTCTGCTCCGTTGACGCGGTTCAACAACGGCTCGCGTCAAAAATAGAAGTGTTACGGAATTAATGCGCCGGGATGCTGCTGAGACGTTCCACGGCACGCCCGCTGGGGGTGGTCTCATTGATTAGAGTGGCAGCAATCAGCAGCGGTGACCGCGGTGCAGCCGTTCCACAGCGCTTACGTCCCCGGAGGAAATCAGGCGTAAGGATATCACACCTTAATGTCCATATTATCTTAATAAGTGTTTACAGGGGTGCTCAAGTCTCATTCAGGCTCCCCTGTTTCTAGCACCCTGTTTTTCTCCACCTACATTACTTTATGTTCATATCATCACCAAATTGCATGCATCCTTTATTATTTCCATTTAGTGTTGGTGCTGGTTTACGGGGAACCTGGCTGAACAAGTGACTTGTAAGGTCCATTAGTACAAGTATATGAAGGGTCCATAATTCAATACATACAAATATATATGGTGTTGCTGACACCATATATAGACCATACGTCTAACTGATCACTGTTTTGATTGTTTTTTTTGTTTTGTTTTGTCTTGTTTTTGTTTTATTTATTTCTTATTGCTTATGTTTATTTATTTATTTATTTATTTATTTATCTTTTTTTTTTTTTTTTTTTTTTTTTTTTTTTTTTTTTTTTTTTTTAAATATGTATGATGACTATATGCTCTGTAAGGTGACCTTGGGTGTTTTGAAAGGCGCCTCTAAATTAAATGTATTATTATTATTATTATTATATATATTGTGTCTGTTAGCCCCAACGTCTGCCTCACTCTGCCGGGAGCCCTCTTTAAGTTGGATACCTCACTCTTCAGGATCATTGATACGTATCCAATCTAAATAAAATACCAGTAGTAGTCCCTTTAGATGAAATCTGTCTGCCACATCACTAAATGGTTATTGACTAATTGACCGAATGACGTTTCCTTGACGGCGGACTAAAGACTAATTGACTAAATGGATAATTGACCAAATGGATTGCCTAATGCAGAACACAAAAACCGCTCATTGAGTGGAAGCTGAATGCTATTAGATGAGCAGCTGCAACGCAGGCGTCTCGCCCTCTCCTCACCTTTGACGGACGGACGGACGGACGGACGGACGGGGGTTCTGACAGCTCAACATCACCCGCCAGCGCGCCCTGACATCCCGGCGCCCCGTTCCTGGCAGGGGACCCCGAAGCGGCCGCTGGCTACGAGCGCGCGGCGGCGGTCAGGCAGCGGGCGATGGAGGCCTTGATGTGGGACGAGCGGCGCGGCGCCTGGTTCGACTTCAGCCTCCTCGCCAACGCCACCCGGACGCAGTTCCACCCCTCCAACCTGGCGCCGCTCTGGGCGCAGTGCTTCTCCGCGCCCGCCATGGCTGAGAGGGCCCTGGTGTACCTCCAGGTGCTGTCCTCTGTTTACTGGACGAGAACCACTCTTTATCTACCTGTCAGCTGAATGACAATCTAATTATATCAACCTGTTAGCTGAATGACCATAACTATATCTACCGGTTAGCTGAATGACCATAACTATATCTACCTGTTAGCTGTATGACCATATAACTATATCTACCGGTTAGCTGAATGACCATAACTATATCTACCTGTTAGCTGAATGACCATAACTATATCGACCTGTTAGCTGAATGACCATCTAACTATATCAACCTGTTAGCTGAATGACCATAACTATATCTACCTGTTAGCTGAATGACCATAACTATATCTACCTGTTAGCTGTATGACCATATAACTATATCTACCTGTTAGCTGAATGACCATAACTATATCGACCTGTTAGCTGAATGACCATCTAACTATATCGACCTGTTAGCTGGAATGACAATATACAGTAACTATATCTACCTGTTAGCTGGAATGACAATATACAGTAACTATATCTACCTGTTAGCTGGAATGACAATATACAGTAACTATATCTACCTGTTGACTGAATGACAATTTAACTATCTACCTGTTAGCTGAATGGCAATATATCTATCTACCTGTAGTCACTCAATATCCATAAACACAGTATAACCTCCAGCAGGGGGCGCCCACACGCTGCAATAATCAATCCATCCATGCATCACTGCCCTCCAGCCTGACTACTTATTGTTGCTAGGGGTTTGTTTTGTTGTTGCTATCTGTATGACCTGTGTTGTTGTGGTTGTTGTTGTTGTTGTTGTGATGTGTTCCGACAGGAGTCTGGGGCGCTGCGGTTCCCTAACGGCGTCCCCGCGTCGCTGCAGGACAGCGGGCAGCAGTGGGACTACCCCAACGCGTGGCCCCCGCTGCAGCACATGCTCATTGAGGGTACCCACTCTCACCGTGTCCCGTGATTAGGGTGGGTGACGGCCAGCCGAACGGGTCTGGGTTCAGAGTGGGGTAGCACTTTGTTAGTCTTGCTCTGGGTTTGATGCCCACATTTGGTTTGTCTTGCCGATGGTGTCAAAGCACATACTATATATATATATATATATATATATACGTAATTGTTCCAGGTTTGTCGAAGTTGCCTTCGGTTGAGGCCAAAAAACTGGCATTTGATTTGGCCCAGAACTGGATCAGAACCAACTGGAGGGCGTTTGACAAGTACGACGCCATGTTTGAGAAGGTGAGGACTGTGGTCGCAACTCTGGTTCCAACATGTGGACCCCTTCTATCTCGCTCCAACTCTGTCTGCCTCTTCCCTCATCCTCTCCATCTCTCTCTCTCTCTCTCTACAGTATGATGTGAACGGAGACGGTAAACCAGGCGGGGGTGGGGAGTATGACGTTCAGGTATTTACCTTTTCTTTTTTTTTCCTCTTCAAACTCTTCTGTTGGCAGGAATAATGCCAGCGTGGTCAAATCCTGGCGACGCAGCCTCCTCTAATTTCAGAAAGCCCTTCCTCTGCACCATTCCAATTTCCTGTCTGCCCTCATTATTTAGCATTTTCGCACACACACACCTACATGCATGCGCACGCTTGAGCTGAATACATTTCAGGAGAACTAAGTGCGCCCAGAAGGAGGCTGGTTGGATTAATTTTCGTAGCCGCACTGAACTGTTTCTAGCATAGCATGTAGATGAAATAGGGGACCCTAAATCGACCCCTGAGGACTACCAAGGTCATATTATCAGGCAAATATTCAAGTTAACGAAGAAGTCCTTCCTCTTTTTCTCTCTTGGTTCTTGAATCAAGATTTCGATCATCAAAATTAAAATTTGGAGCACTAAGATATGGCTTTGATCTTTGAATGTCAAATTGTGTATGATCATCTGTTGTGTTTATGCGTTGTTGAGGGGGTGGTTGTTATTGTTGTTGTTGTTGTTGTTGTGTGTCCGGACGTAGCTGGGCTTCGGCTGGACCAACGGCGTGGTCCTCCAGCTCCTGGACCTCTACGGAGACCGGCTCACCGCCGGAGGTCTGAGTGGGACCACCACCACCAGCTCGCTGCCCCTGCTGCTCTGCCTGCTCCACGTCACGCTCCAGTGACCTCCTCCCACAGCGCCCGGTCGGCAGCGGCGCGGGCTTAGCGTACGGCCGAGTTCACTTTACTGCACACCCGCCTCAGAACACACGTCAGCTCACCGCTATGGCTCCCAGGGAAGCAGCCCACGTCGGACGGATGAACGCATTACCCACGGGGACGAGGATGTCTGTCTTTAGGTTTGGTTTTCATTTGAATAACAAATCATGTCTGAGTGCTGTAGCGACTCGATTTATGGCATTATATTAAAATAGTTTCAACCATACTTGCCCACTAGCTGCCTCTCTCTCTCTCTCTCTCTCTCTCTCTCTCTCTCTCTCTCTCTCTCTCTCTCTCTCTCTCTCTCTCTCTCTCTCTCTCTCTCTCTCTCTCTCTCTCCTCTCTCTCTCTCTCTCTCTCTCTCTCTCTCTCTCTCTCTCTCTCTCTCTCTCTCTCTCTCCTCTCGTCCTCTCTCTCTCTCTCTCTCTCTCTCTCTCTCTCCTCTCTCTCTCTCTCTCTCTCTCTCTCTCTCTCTCTCTCCCGTCTTTGTTTTGGAGTCTTGTGGTACATTTATGGTATTTTATTAGAATAAACTCGGTCATATTTGCTGGCAACCCATTTGTAAACATAGGGGAACGGATTTTGCTCGGATCGGAAAAAAATTCTCCAAGGATCTGCTCTTTGACTGATATCACAAAAATTCTCTATTTCCACTTCCAGATGGTATTGCTGGGACCTCCTCCCAGTGAGTAGTGTGAAAAATGAAACCAAATCCTGTGATTGCCTTGAAGACGCTTAATATATGTCACTGTTTCATTGATATACTGTGTGTATGTATATGTATATATATATA
Organism: Gadus chalcogrammus; assembly: GCF_026213295.1. Classification (NCBI taxonomy): domain Eukaryota; kingdom Metazoa; phylum Chordata; class Actinopteri; order Gadiformes; family Gadidae; genus Gadus; species Gadus chalcogrammus. The sequence goes on along the minus strand of NC_079427.1, from coordinate 6,201,488 downwards.
TATATATATATATATATATATATATATATATATATATCCTTTGTTTAATTTTTAAGCAGATCATTAATAAGTGAGCCCTGCCCATGCACATCTCTACCACTGTACGTGTGTCTTATTTTATAGTGGTATAACTGATGATGGCTCCATTGTCCTCGGCATGAATGCCAATGTCTAATTACAATATAACTTCTCTCCGTTTGAAGACGGGGGACAAAGCTATACGGCTCTGGGTTTTCTTCATTATGCCTGCTCCTCTGAACACTACAGAGAGGCGATGCGTGAAATATATGACAGTAGACTGGTGCTGCATGGGGATGAGGTGGGCTCCACACGATGGATCCCTGGTGGTGGAAGCTCAGCTCCTCTGACTGCAGGCCCCTCCTTAGCAGGAGCAGATGGGCGGTGCGGCGCCTAAAGGCCAGCAGACCCAGCGGTCCGTGGCCCCACCCAGATTACTTCCTGGTAATTTTGTCTTTTGACAGCCACCGCCTCCCCCCCCCCCCCCCATCCCAGACTACTACTTGAGAAAATGGCACGAAATCGATGATTACATGCATATCTAGTTTGTTACATTTATGTATTTTTTTTTTTATTATTAGCAGTAGAACATTGTATTTAAGTAGGCTTAACTGCAATCTTGACTACAGGCCGTAACCTCTCAGCTGCGGGCCGCTCTACTGTTTACACTATCCTCCTATAGAAGAGCGAAAATCTCAGTGCTGAGCAATAGTGGCTTATTGTTCAAACCTGGTATAGTAGGAAATCCGATGTGTTCAGCATAAGAGTGCCAAATTTGTTCTGCAATTACATGGTAATGAGGGGATTGTATGTGTGTGTGTGGGTCTGTCTATGTTGATTTCTGGGTGCGTGTGCATATACTGCATATAGACCGTGTATCAGTGCAAGAGCGTGACACCCTGAAGTAGATTGACTGCCAGACTGTGAATTTCAGAGCAGCTCCCTGACTAGTGTGTTGCATGTTGGGATGTAAAGGTCGCTAGGTCTTGTCCTCAACCATCCCATCTGCTACTGCATACAAACCAGCTACTTACTGCATAATAATTTCAAGCCCTCCCTTTTAACGCCTGCCCTATGGTTGAACCACCCCTACCTTGCCTATTGACTCATTCTAACTCCCGACTTATGATTTAACCAACTCGACCCTGCTTTTTGACTCCTAACTCCTGGCTTATTGATTTAACCAACTCTACCCTGCTTATTGACTCATTCTAACTCCTGGCTTATTGATTTAACCAACTCTACCCTTCATATTGACTCCTTTTAGCCCTCCCTTCTAACTCGTGACATAATGACTCACACATCGCCCCCCTGACATCAACTTAAACCCTCTGTCCTCCTTCATGAGTGGAGTGATCAAGCCCCCTAGCCTCTACCGCCCTGCCCGCTGAGTGTAATTAGGCCCAATCCCATTTCTACCCCTTACCCCTTACCCTTACCCCTTCAAAACAAGGGGGAGGGGTAAGGGGTAGAAATGGGATTGGCCCTTACTGTAGCTGTTCCCCAAGTCGTGTCTGCTTTTGTCATCTTGCGAGGGAAAAATCGACACGTTATCGCAAACTAAAACATTGACACGCGCACTACCGCTGCGGATGTGCCGGGAGTAATCTGATGAAAGCCGGTGACATGATTAATTCATCCTCTGTAGCGTGCATGTATTCATGTGGGAAGCGGACAGCCCTATCATCTTCTCTCGATGGAGGATCGCTGCTGGCAGGGCTCTGGCGAACACTAGCGCGTCCACAGGCCCGGTCTGGGTCCTCTTACAGCTGTCTGGCTGCCTATCTAGTTTCTGCCTGTCCGTCTGTTTGCATGTCTGTCTCCCTTTCCCTCCTCCCTGTCTGTTTGGCCAGCCCAACGGTGTCTCTTTCCCTGTCTCTCCGCCACCTCTCTCTCCACCCCTTCCTGTCTCTCACTCTTTTGCCCCCTTCCTGTTTGGGTCTCCCTCTGTCTTCCTGTCTGTCTCTCCTTCCGTCTCTCCCTCTTTGTATGTTTCTCTCTTTGTCTCTACTCTCTTGTGTCATGTGTGCTTTGTCGACCCACTTCTCAAGGGACCCTACAGCAGTCAGAGCCTCTAAAGAAAACACCACATTATAACATCCACTGATCCTTGGCTCTCCCCCCTCTTATCCACAATGCACGGTGCTTGTCCGGTGGGGGGGTTCCAGGAATCCTGTCCCTCTGATGGAGGATCAAAGAGAAGGAGGAGGGGAAGGTTCTGATACCTGATCGATACCTTCGCCGGAGTCCGTCCAGACCACTTCATTACCAACCCCAAGTGTGTGTATTATTAGATATACGTGGGTGTGTGTGTGTGTGTGGGTGTGGGTGTGTGTGTGGGTGGGTGTATGTCGCTGGCTTTGCTGCTAAACTGTTTGAAGAGTGAACCATGTCGTTGCCCTCTGCGCTGGAAGGGTTTCATAACTGAAGAGGGCCGAGGCCCACGTCGAGGGAGATATGAGAGGGCTTAGGAGTATCGATTTTGTGCCGTCTCTTAGATTCTGACTTTTCTCGGATCGATAGTTCCTGATGAACTATTCTCTCTGTTGCTAAGAGAGAAGGGGCTTTCAAAAGAGCCTTTGATCGAAGATTATGTGTTGGTGATTGGAAATGTAATGTATTCTCTACACTGTTTGAATTTCATTCTTAGAAATCCTTACGATTGGAAACTTCTCCACCTATATTCTATGTGGTATAGGGAGGAGCACTCACCTTATTCACACTCTGCTTGTCATGTTTAATCTCTTTGCCAGTTTCTCATGTGTAGGCGGCGGCCTACTTTAAATATTAATATTCGTCTGTGTCTGAGGATTCCAATTTGAGACATTTCCACCAGAGAATACACTAAGTTATTAATATATAAACCAGGAATGACACCTTGGCAAAGAAAGTGGGAATTTCAGTGTTTCTAACTATTCTTTGAAGCATACCGGTAGACTGCATTTGGATTTAGCCCTGAAAAAGGTAATATTAAACAGATAATAAAGTGTAGATAATAAAATGTCTTGCTCATGGCCTAATCTAAGCCTGGTGTAATTGTAAGGTGTCCGTGTTATATATTGAGAAGCCAGAATTGTGCTTATTATTCCAGTAAGTTTTAATAAAAGGGGACGTTATTTCACCTTTGCAGCTCTTAGGGTGTCATCCCCGGTTTGTCCACTGGGAGGTGGTAGAGATCTGTGACTTAACGCCAAGGCTTCTATTGGAGTGGGCCTTTTGTTCAGGTGGGGAAATTAAATATGCACACAACTGAAACTCGACCGTTCTCCCCTCATTGGCTGTGAGGTAACCTTGCTTAATGTCACTGCGTCGGTTCAATTTTGGCGTCACGTCAATTGGTCACGTTTAGAAATAAATACATCTAGAATCAATATCACCCGCTTGGAGATGTTTCAGAAGTTCTATGTGTTGGTGGCTGCGCATACATCAGCCCGGATCATTCACACGCTATTGTTCCGCACTTATGTCCCCTATTAGCCTACATGAGCTCACTAGGATGTTCTGCATCTGCTGGGTCGATACCCATCTGCTGTAGACTTCCATGGTGGCTTATATTTTTTAGTTTTGTTTCATATTGACAATTGATGCAAATTGTGCATACCCCTTTCAATACTCTCTCGGTGGGGGGTAAAAAATAACAGTGATGCGTTAATTGCGCCGGTTTAATGGCGGCTCACGACGTGTGACGCCAACGTTTAAAAAAAAAAAAAAAGCCATTTGCACAAAGTGAGTTTGGCTGCAGAGGCGCGCCTCCGCGGGATACAAACATAGTCAGGCACACGCCGTCGGAGGCCACGCGTCGCCACGCGTCGCCACGGCAGGCCTGCAGGGGGTAAGAGAGACGAGAGAGGGGGGGGGGGGGTATTAGAGAGAGAGAGAGAGAGAGAGTGGGGAGTAGAAAGAGAGAGAGGGTATTAGAGAGGGGAGTAGAGAGAGAGAGGGGGGGGTAGAGAGAGGGGGGGTATTAGAGAGGGAGAGAGAGGGGGAGTGAGTAGAGAGGGGAGTAGATAGAGAGAGAGAAAGAGAGGGGTATTAGAGAGGTAGAGAGAGAGGGAGGGGGGTAGGGAGAGGGGTATTAGAGAGGGAGAGAGGGGGGGTGTAGAAAGAGAGAGGGTATTAGAGAGGGAGAGTCAGTAGAGAGGGGAGTAGAGAGAGAGAGGGGGGGGTAGAGAGAGGGGGGGTATTAGAGAGGGAGAGAGGGGGAGTGAGTAGAGAGGGGAGTAGATAGAGAGAGAAAGAGAGGGGTATTAGAGAGGTAGAGAGAGAGGGGAGTAGAGAGAGGGAGGGGGGTAGGGAGAGGGGTATTAGAGAGGGAGAGAGAGGGGGAGTGAGTAGAGAGAGAGGGGAGTAGAAAGAGAGAGAGGGGGGTATTAGTGAGGGAGGGGGTATTGGAGAGAGAGAGGGGAGTAGAAAGAGAGAGGGGTTGAGAGATGGAGAAAGTGGGGTCAAAGGAGACGGAGGGAGAAAGGAGCGGGGAGTGTAGTTGTGGGCTTCTGGTCGTAGCCGGAGCACAGATGGCCCAGCAGATGAGGTGGGAGGGAGCGAGCGGGGATGTGAGAGTGTACGACGACTGGTGAGAGAGAGGGATGGTGCGGGGGCACGCGGGCGGCGGCGGCGGTGTACACAGGGAGCGTCGCGTCGTACGCCGGGGCCCTCGCCAGGCAAGCCCTTTAATATTTATTGTTCCGAGGCCGCTGGGAATCCCTCTTTCCAGCGTCGATTCGTCAGACAGAGAAATGGCCCAGGAGCCGTCGCTGAAATATTAATCCTGTTGCGGTGAGGTGGAGGGGGGAGTCAAAGGGGGGAGGACAGGTGAGGGGGGGGGAGAGTGTACGGCACAGCAACCTGAGAGGCAAGGGCTCGCGACATTGAAGATACAAGGGAGAGCTGGGGGGGGGACGGGGGGACGGGGTAAGCAGAGAGGAGTTGGAGAAGGAGAAAGCGAACTGCTGGCCAGGAGATGGCCGTGTAGATTGTGTGGGATCCACGATGTCCAAAGGTGTTGGTCGAGGGGCGATGTTAAAAGAAGCAAAGCCCCGTGCAGCCGTGGGAGTGGTAGCCTTTAGCTCCGAGGCATGGCAGTAGAGTTTAAATGCAAAGTCGTTAAGGAGAGCGAGTTGTACGTCGTCGCTCATTAGTGTGTAGAACAGGATTGATCATAGAGGACGCGTTGACAAGGCTGCTGAACTCACTCTGGTACACGGCTTTTAATTCCCCCGGTGAACCAATGGGGTGCAGTGCATGGGCAAAACCTTTTTGATATTGTTATCACATTTCCCCATCTTTGAATTGGCCACCCCGTGAATGGATGGTGTACAAGAGGAGATAACTGCAGTTAGTGAGTTGAGTGGGCACCTCTCCCTCGATGCAAATCCAGAATGGCCTCTCTGTTCAGACATGCGTTTGCCTCCACGAAAAAAAGCAAATGAACAAACCAATAATGTACCTTTCGCATTATGAGCCGAGATGATTTCTGTTGCGTTTGAGGTAATCAATATCCAATCAGTGTTAATGAGTGTCAGGTAATGGGGGAAGCACTGTGATTCACAACAACCAAACACCCCTTTCCCGAAATCCTTGCTTGATGAGTGGGCTAATTTATTTCCTCTTTATTTCGCTCTCGCTCTCGCTCTCTCTCTCTCTCGCTGTGCAACAAAGGATGAGGGGCGATGATTTCCCGCTCTCTGCCTCGTGGCTTGCCCTTGGCTCTCCGACATGGCGGAGGGAGTGTTTACTGAGGAGACGGAGAGGAAAACAGCCTTTGTCTTTTTGGAGACTCGCTGTGTTTCAGCGAGCAGAACAATAAAGCCTCAGCTTAAGCCTCCTCCCCACTGTGTGGCCCCTCTACCACACACCTACTCGAAATGAGAGAGAGGAGAGAGAGGATGAAGGGAGAGAGACGCAACGGGATAGACATTGTGTGATACCTTTCGCCTCACTCATTCGCAAAAGAACACGCACACACACACACGTGCACACACACAATCCCCCCCGCCCCCACGCCCCCACGATATGACCCAACGAAGGACGACCGCAGTGAAGAAACAGATGTCTGAACAAATTATGAAGTGGCATTTCAAAACAGCATGGAAAAAAACTTTTGCTCAGTCACACACGACGACGCGCAACCCCCTTAGCCCTAGACACTTTCCCTCTCAACCACGCCACTGTTCACGCCAGGGGAACCGCCACTAGTTTGAGGGCTGGGTATGATTATTTTCTCGGTGTTGTGTCACCGTTAATAATGAGAGGACATCCTGGTGCAGACCTCCTGCGTGGAGCCCAGAGGATTGTGGGTAATTCAGCCTCGCAGGTGTGGGTTAGCCAGATGGAGTGCGTGTGAAATGGTAATGCGGTCCCCAGGCGTCTGCCGGGGGCGTTTGAAGAGCCCGCGGTAACCCAGAGAGAAGGGGGGGGGGGCGCCCCGGCGCGACGGGCCCTCAGGAGTCCTGGTGGGTGGAGGTCGTGGAGCTGGGGGACAGGTGGCTCTGATATACGCTGGCGGGCGGGCGGGGGGGGGGGGGTGGGGGCGGGGGTGTAGCCGCAGTCGGTGCATCGGCCTTGAAGGAGACTGCGGGCTGTACGCCACAGGGGGATTCTCGGAGATGGGGGTGACGGTAGCGGGCCTGGGGGGGGGGGGGGGGTGACGGTAGCGGGCCTGGGGGGGGGGGGGGGGTGACGGTAGCGGGCCTGGGGGGGGGGGGGAAGGTGTGGGCGTGATGAGCAATGAGAACTGACCACCACCTGTTCCAGAATGTGGTGGATGCAACGTTTCCCCCCCCACCAACACTCATTAGTTGTTGGTTGCCTAAGAAGGATGAGTAAAACTGTATATATCAACACACACGCCCCCTATTTTCACAGGCGTTGAAGCGGAGGGGGAGAAGTAAATAAATATGAAATGCTCCTTGGTTTAGAAGCATAATATTCACCTCATTGCGCCCTGACCGGAGGCTGCTTGGTGCAGTGGTTAAGCGCTCTGGAGTACATGAGACAGGAGAAGTACTTTACTTCAGCGAGGGAGGGAGGGAGAGAGAGAGAGAGAGAGAGAGCTTCCTGCTCGCTGGTGTCGCAGCACAGGTCAAGGTGAGCTGGTGACCACCGCATTCATCACACACTACCGCCCTGGAGAGCGTTGGCCGTGTGTCCGAGGGTTGTAGGGGTGTGTGTTTTGATGTGTGTGTGCATGAAGGTCTGTGTGGGTTTATGTTTCTGGGTGGAGTGTGGTGTTAGTGTGCATGAATGGATTTTGTGTGTATGGAAGCCTGTTGCAAATGTGTGTGTGTGTGTGTGCGTGTGTGTGTGTGTGTGTGTGCATACGTTGACATTATGTGTTTTGTTTCTGTGCGTGCATGTCGTGTCTTGCTGCGGCCTTGTTGAGTTCCGGTGGGATATGTGTGTGTGTGTGTGTGTGTGTGTGTCCAGAGTGTGTGAGTGTGTGTCGAGGGCGTAAAGTTAGTGTGTGTGTCCAGGGCGTGTGAGTTTATCACTGCTAATGAGAGGCTGGTGGTGAGCTGTACTCCATTACGCATGAGCAGGGTGATGAATTACCGCTCCCTCCCTCGCTCCTTGCCCTCCTGGGAATGTTTAATTAATCAGAGTCTGGACCCGGCCGCCATTAGTCTAGAACCCGCGGCCAGGCCTCGGCTGGACAGACGTATACATGCGCACGTACACGCAGTGTAATCTGAACAATCCTCTCTCCCTTCGTCCTTTATTACATCTCTCTCTCTCTCTCTCTCTCTCTCTCTCTCTCTCTCTCTCTCTCTCTCTCTCTCTCTCTCTCTCTCTCTCTCTCTCTCTCTCTCTCTCCCCCCCCCCCCCCATCAGTATCTAACTTTTTTTACATCAAGTTGTCTCTCTTTCTTCATTTTACATTCTCCATCTCTGCATATCTGCTAATGTCCTTCCCTCCTCTCCCTCTCAATCTCCCCCTTCTCCGTTCTCTCTAACTCTCTCTGAGTGGCCTGCCAGGTGTGGGTAAATGGACGCTGGCAGGGGCTGTACAGGAAGACATTGCGGGGCAGCCCTAGGGTGCTCTTACCATCACTAACGGTCATTTGAACGCCAACCAGAGCTCTTAATCAGCTCAGGAAATAATGAACTGAAGGCAGTGGAAGCAGGGGTGTGGGTTGTTGGGGGACTTGGCTGCTAATGTGCGGTAATGAACGGACTGAATAAACCATAAATAGTACATGCATGATGCAGTCTACCTGTGGGCATGCTTACAGCAAGATGCTTAACCCCATACCTGCTCCTTAATGACATGTATCTGAATTCAATGCTCTGTTCGCTTTGGATAAAAGCGTATTCTAACTGAGCGCTTTATAGTCTTTAAATATATATACACTACCGTTCAAAGGTTTGGGGTCACCTTGATAATTTCTTTTATTTAACAGTTGTCAGGTTTGCACAAGGGTTCTCCAATCATCAGTTAGCCTTTTATCACGATTAGCTAAACAATGTACCATTAGAACACAGTTGCTGGATGCTGGAGGGGGCCTCTGTACACCTAATGTACATAGACACCAAACTTCTGAACGGCAGTAGCAGTAGTGGACTTTGTGCTTACAATTGCTCCGAGGAGGAGTTCTCCAGTGGAACTCATTCATGTATTGTCAGCGTAGAAAAGCAGCTGTGTGCCCTGCGAGGAGTTAGAAAGATGCTGTTCTGGAGTCTGTTCTGGATCTGAAACAACGTCTCCCTCAACTTTTTGCAAACAGCTGCCTTCACTCTCTGGCGAAGGGCAGCACAATGTGTTTGAAGATGAGGAGACGGGGGGGGAGGAGAACAGAAGAGCAGTTTGGAAATGTGTGTGAGTAATTGCGGATATGAATTGTTCCTTTCTTTGGTCCTTAGCCTCAATGATCTCAGCTAATTTTGTGTGGGGAATCCATCCAGGAACGTCCAATGTGTTCTCCACTTTCTCCTGTCTCTACTAATCCTGTTGTGTTTACATTGATGACACTAGGTTTGACCCCCTCACGGAGGTCAAAGGTCCATCATATATATATATATATATATATATATATAAATAAATAAATCAGGGTGCACACGTTTATCGAGACCCAGTGGTCTGTTTGTCTGTCTGTCTGTTGTACCAGGTGGTTCACAGTTGTTGGTTCATGTGTATCTATGTGTGGAACCAAGCGGTGAACAGTTCTGTGTGTGTGTGTGTGTGTGTGTGTGTGTGTGTGTGTGTGTGTGTGTGTGTGTGTGTGTGTGTGTGTGTGTGTGTGTGTGTGTGTGTGTGTGTGTGTGTGTGTGTGTGTGTGTGGCCGGCCCTTTAACCTCTCCATTCAAAGTGTGCAATGTGTGTGATCAAGGAAAAAACCTTGGGATTGATGGAATGCAGTTTGTTACGATTTTTATATTCCAAGAAGCTGCGTTTATCAAGAGTAGTTCATCTAGGAGTATTGCTACAAATAATCCTTTTGATAATCGCAAAAATCTGTGGATGATCCATCCTTTTATCGACTCTACACTAGAAATACAGCTTGAATTTAAAGGGCACTACTGATCATAAATACACTTATCAATTGTTATGATCATATCTGTACAAGCATTGTACTGGATGTTTTTATTTTATTATTAAGTCATCAAGAGGCATCACTATCACACAGGGCAGCAACGCAGAAGGTCTTTAAACAGAGTAAGCTGTCACTTTTAGTGCATTGGAGTCTGGGTTTTGTACTGGCGCCATCTTGAGAGGTGTCTAACTGGGGCAGAGGATGTTTGTGTCAGCCGCAGTGTGAGAGATGTAAAAGCACAGTAGTTATCAAAATGTAGTATAACAGTGTGTTCACTGCAGCAAACAGTGCAGCCACAGAAAAGACATCCCCAGTTTTGTTTAGGGATGAGGAAAATAGTAATTTGGGCAACTGCTCCCTTATCTATCTTAACCACGGTTGAGAGCATTCACCAGGAATGCTGCAAAAAGTAACAAAGTGCTACATTCAGAGACATTTCTGTGCAAAACAGCAGTTGTGCCTTCCTTGTCAGATTCCATTGTCCTCAGGTTTTTGGTACATGTAGCGTTTGGGCCCGCTACACCGCTTTTTGGTGGGGAAAGTAGCTCTCTACAAGGAAAGTGACTGTTTTAAAAGAAGCAAAGCTACCGTAAAGCTATTGAGAATGTAAGTTGGCAAGGTCGGTAGCATCACTACTCCAAACGTCTTGCGTAGTAATTGTTGTTTCTCATCAGACTCCTTAAAACCAAAATGTTTCGAAATAACCAAATGGTTATATTTTCTTGTCGACCAAAGTCTCTCTGTCCGTCCTTTACATTGAGGTGAAGTAAACATGCCATAACCTGGCTGAGAATGATTTTAGCTTTTAGTGTGAGGCAATAGTGCACTGCTGCAAAGTAAAGGATTGTGCTGTATTTACAACCCAAGACATAACGAGAGCATTATGCGAAAAACTGAAAAACAGAAACAGAATTGGGCACAATAATCATTTTATCTTGAGTTCCTTTTTTTTCAAATTCGTCACAAGCACTTATCGTGCGTCAGAAATGTTTTCAGAAATGTGTCCTTCACTCTTTGGATACATATCGGACTACAATAATTACACTTCAAGTCTTAACACTGCAAGAATTTCAGGGTTTCTCCCAGTTCTGTTGAAGAACTGATGTTGAGCAGTAGATTCATAACTTCAGTACAAGGGCATCACTTTCAGCATTTTGAACTGCTACAAAGTTTTAAAGAATGGACTAACATCATGACTCTAAAGACCACAATGACGAACTTCTGTACTGTATACTGTACTGCACTGTGCTATATACAGTACTGTATGCTATACTGTGTATAGTTTTGTTAAGCCTCTACAAAACGCCTCCACAGATGAATGTCAAGTTTCTGTACGCAAAACACCCCAGAAATATTAAGGAATGTGATGTAATTTGTAGTTTTTCAGTTATTTGTGAATATTTTCTATTCTTTCTGTATAGTCTCCAAATTGATAATTCCCCTGACATTTAAAAGAAAAGACATTCTTAGCTTACTCCCAAGTCCTTCGGTGCCCCATTATTATTCCTCATTTTCCATATGAGGAATATGGTTAGGTTAAGGCCCAATCCCATTTCTACCCCTTACGCCTTCCCCTTACCCCTTAAAATCAAGGGGGAGGGGTAAGGGGTAGAAATGGGATTGGGCCTTAGACTGCTTATGGTCAGGGTCAGAACTGGCATCACACAGAGGGGGGCGGTGTTGAGGTGCTCATTAGCTGTAAATGGCAACAGCTGAGTCTGCAGGTGAGTCTTTTGAGTTGAGGGTCTCTGGAGGTGGTTCTGCGGGTTAGACTGAGTTTGTGGTACTAACACGAAGGACACACGTTTCTTTCAAGACACTTGTACGAGGGAACTTTTGGTTGTACATACACGGGGAAACTGAATGACTGGAATCAACGCACGGGCTGGTCACCTCGGAGACGAGGTGCCGGTGCGTCGTGTCACGGAGGGAGCTGTTCGCCTTACGGTGGCTGTGGACCTGCGGTGAGTACCTGGAAGCTAACCCCCCCTAGCTAGGTAAGGTTGCACTCATCCAGGGAAAGTTTAGGAACATACCTAAAATTCAACGCAGCTCGTAGGGACAGACATAAGGTTACGGGCTGTCTACTCAGATAAATAACGAGTGAGGTAGGTCTGGCGCGTCAAACCCATACCAGACGGTATGCTGTTTTTTGGATCTACTGACGACCCCTCAGTGAGGGATTACATCACTTCCTGTCTGGGTAGAGCCACAAAATGGATGGTCTGGCTAAACGGAATTGCCTTTCGTCAGATTTTACCGCTACTCGTCCCCTTCCGGTTGCTGGCATTTCCCCCCCGGCACTAATTTGCATGGACACCGCTGCTGCTTCCCGGGCTTAGCCCCGCCCTAGACGATTGTGATTGGTTTAAAGAAATAAAAACAGGCCCGACCAGTTTCCCCACGGATAGACGGCTCGAGGTAGCGTGGTTCCAGACCATTCTACTTGCTGTAGTTTGGTCTGGCTTTGCGATGCTACAAAATGGATAATGTTTGCCCTTGAGGCCATCTTTCATACAGAACGATTAAGTGAGAGTTAAAATGTATTCAACTTTACAACTCACGACTTAACCTTAATCAGTTTAACCGTCTAATAGCATATAGACAATACCCTCAAGGTAGGTCGAGGTTTGTAAAGTAGTGGTCAGGTTAACCAAAAATCGGTACTTTTGTCATTGAAACAAAAAATAACAAAAGTACACAGAGTCCATCAGGAATCAATCAGCTTGAGTGTGTTGCTCCCCTTACGAGTGCCGGCATGTTGTTCCCTGTCTGACTCGCGGCCCTCGACAGCTCCCCAAACCGCCCATTGAGACTGATTTGCTTTATTCCCTCTCGCTCACAACCCAATCTTCTGTTCACAAACGGTGAGCTCGCTCCACCGGGAGACACCGGGGGGGGGGGGGGGCTATTGATAGAGGCAAACGGCGGCCACACGCTCGCTCATCTGACGACCGACACCCGTCCTCAGCGAGTCATCGATGTGCGTTCGCTGCCCACGGAAGTGGACCGTATTGAAATGTCAGCGGTTCAAGCAAAGTGAATGAAAGGTTGCGTGACGGTGATACTGATGATACGAGAGCTGCTCGTTTACAGAGCAGCTACCGATTCAAGTGGGGCTGGTGGAATATATTCACACTGGGGGAAAAGGAAATGGAGGTAAAGTGGTCGGGTTAGGAACATGAAGGAATGGAAATGAGTACACTAAAAGACAATGAAGGATATGGAAATATACATTTGGAATTCTAAGAGTTTTTGAAGAACGGTACATGAATGAAACATGTAAAGTAAAGACATTTAACGAGTCAGTTCGTAAAAAGAAAGAAAAGGACATTTAAAAAAAAATCATTAGAAATGAATTGTGGAACAGGCTGAAACGGCGTGTATGCTTCCATGAAGGGGAGATCCAGTGCACCAGCCATGTCCCAACACCACTCCGCCCTGTACTCCACCCGTCTCTCTGAACCACCACATGATTTCACCATGTCCTTGCCGTCCCGCTGGATTACGTCCATAAGCAGCTGCAGATGGTTGGCCAACAATACGACCCATATGGAATCTGTCTGTAAAGTAACTTGCAAAAAACACATTCAATGTGGTAAGGAAAGAACTGGCGTCTGCAATGCTTCAAGAATTCCCTGCCTTTTTTTTTCCTTTCTTTTAAACATAGCAACGCTACCACTCAATATTGATATACGTTCTGAAGAATTAAGCCCATCAACATCCCTTGATGTTGATGTGGCTTTGGCGTATACAGAGCAAATGGATGTGCTGTGCTTTGTTAAACGCCGTGTTACACACATTTTATTATTTTTATTGCTGTGGAAAAAATCCTGAAGGGTCCGCCTTTTCGAATTAGCATTTTAGCTCCAGTCTGTGTCTCCAGTCTCCGCAGTGGTAGAGGACGGCAGAGCGGCGAAGAAAAGGGCTTCTACTGCAGTGGACATTGCTCTGTTTTGTGTGTTTTTTGTGTGTGTGTGTGTGTGTGTGTGTGTGTGTGTGTGTGTGTGTGTGTGTGTGTCGGCAGAACCCGTTCTTGGCATCCATGCAGGTTTTCAGGGCGCCCTACACTCACACTCCTCGCGGCTAGTCGTGCACGCGTGTGTGTGTGTGTGTGTGTGTGTGTGTGTGTGTGTGGGTGTGGGTCTGTGTGTGTCTGCATGCAGTGTGCGTTCCAATTTGGCCGCAAGCGACACGGTGACTGGCGCTCTCGGTGTCAGCTCCCCCCCCCCCCCCGGATTGTCAGAAGCCCTCCGTCAAACCCACCCAGCAGGGGGCCCTGCAGGCAGAGGGAGGCTCACCGGGAGGGAGGGAGGGAGGGAGGGAGGGAGGGAGTAGGGAGGTTCACCGTGAGGGAGTAGGGAGGTTCACCGGGAGGGAGGGAGGGAGGGAGGATTGGGAGAAGAGATACAGGAGGAGATGAGGGGGAGAGGTAGGGGGAGATGAAGGGCAGGAAGGAGGGACAGACGGAGGGAGGGAGGGAGGATGGGAGGGAGGGAGGGGAGGAGAGATACAGGAGGAGTTGAGGGGGAGAGACGAATGGGGAGATGAAGGACAGAAAGAAGGGACAGAGGGAGGGAGGGAGGGGGGAGAGAGGGAGAGTAAGGGGAGGGAGAGAGAGAGAGAGAGAGACAAATGGGGAGATGAAGGGAAGAAAGGTGAGACAGGGAGGGAGAGAGAGGGAGGCAAAGACGGGGAGCAGGAGGGAGAGTGAAGGGAGGGAGGGAGGGAGAGATACATGGGGAATGGAAGGGCAGAAAGGAGGGAGAGAGCGAGAGAGGGAGGGAGGGAGGGAGGGAGGGGGGATAGGGAGAGATGGAGGGAGAGGGGGCACGAGTCAGGGGATGCAGATATGGACGGAGACGTAGGGAGAGTCGATTCGGGATATGAAGGGAAGAAATGAGAGGCAGGGAGAGATGGAGGGAGAGGGTTAAGAAGAGACAGGGAGGGGGAGGGAGAGAGATGAGGGGAGGCAGAGGGAGGCAGTAGTTTTCTATCTTCTGGTTCCACTTAAACCTTATTTCTACTTTAAATAGTCTTTCCCAGAGCCATCCCCCGTTATCCTGTTGATGGAGGAGACATGGACTGAGAAGCAGTCAGTATGCAGCGCCAAAGCTTTTGTTTGAGTGTCCGCCGTCTGCCCATGACTTCTGTTGCAGTTGTTAGTTTTAGTCTAACCTATCAGCAGTGCTGTGTCCAGACTCAGGTTGTAGGGGGCGCCCAGGCAGGGTGTAGAATAACACATCGTTCTGAGGCACCAGCCATACCCACCAGCCAGCACCCAACCCTTCAGAGACGTGCGTCGAATGCATGCGTAGGGTGACACTAAGGGTGGCCAATCCCATTTTCTGGACGAGGGGGCATGAGCCACCCCAAGGCCCCGATTTGGAAACTCTCCTGTATATAGAACTTACCCTCTATAGTATGGCCGGATGAGTCAGGTGAGTATACCTTCAAGAATCTTTGGAGAAAGGGTGACAGCTTGATCGGAATGCGTTCTAACACCTGGGTGGCGAATTTGTATGCAGCACTAAAAATAATGCATTGAGTTGTCATAGTTTCCCATATTCTAGAAGGTTTCTCCACCAAACAAACCCAATATGGAGTCGCCGACCCTATGAAACGAATCCTTAACACCAGCAATCAGCAAACGCTGTCGGAATCACAGGCAATATTCCAACATATACTTTTGGATAGGGCTCGTCTGCCACACAGACTGACGGGGGGGAAACAACGGGAGATTGTCACAAACAAAGACTGTCAGCCGTCTGCGACTCACCATTCCGTCCCTGTTCCTTCCCGGTGAAGGAAGGATCTTTGGCGTTGAGATCTGTGACGTTGAGGACTTTGACACCAGATGCACAGGGTTCCTACTCAGTGGGACATTTTGTTTTGATTTCTCACGGAAACAGGATCCTTTGAAGTCGTCTGGGACGTGTCGGTGCATTATGCATGCAGGGAGCTGCGGGGTCAAAAGCCAATCCAAAATAGACATGTGATTAGCTAGAACACAAGAATGATATGTAATACATTCCTTTAGTGCATTTGATACTGCAAGTATGCCTGGCAAGAGGAAAAATACCCTAATTTAATATCTGTCATTACTTTGGGTCCTACAACCTGAACCTTGAAGGTGAATAGCCTCAGACAAGCGAATCATATTGACAGTCTAATCCCTAATCATGGCGATACTGCTGATTTTTTTCTCTTCTGCTCCAAACTTGTTTCAGTGTCGATGTGTCTGATAATATGTATTTATGCTAGACAGTGTCTGTCATTAACACAACAAATTGGAAAAAAAACCAGAAAGTGATTTGGAGAATTCTCGCTCAGATGCGCAACGCTCTCAATTTTGTTCGTAAGCTGAGCTCAGATATCCCCTTCACCCTGGCAGTAATGAAGAGGAGGAGGAGGAGGAGGAGGAGGGAGATGAGGAAGGGTGGGGGATCAGGGAGGGGATGATGAGGAGAGAGGAGACGAGCTGGGGAGGCGGAGGAGACGAGGGAGAGGAGAACAGATGAGACGGTGGGGGGGGGGGGGGGGGGGGGGGGGGACCGAGAACAGAGGAGAGGAGTAAACGGAGAGCGGGGGTGAAGGCAGTACACTGAGAGGAGAGAGGGGGTGGAAGAGTGGATAATAGAGGGAAGGAGGGAAGGAGAGAAGGGAGGCAAAGAGGTTAGGCGATGCGAGAAGGGGAGGAGGGAAGTGAGAAGATGTAGCGCGAGAGAGAGAGAGACCGAGGGGGTCTTAGAGAAGAAGGGATGGAGAAGGAGGAGGAATGGGTTTGATCTTAAAACCAGAGAGATGGCGTGGGAGTTCCTACTAGCTTTGTGTCTGAAAAAGGTACCTGCTCTCTCTCTCTCTTTTCCTGTCTGACTATCTCTGCCCTCTCTCCTTTTCGCACTCTATATCTACCCAGTACTCTATCTGTCACTCTGTCTATCTCTGTATCTACCCCAATCTCTCCCTTCCCACTCTCTCTATCTCTCTCTCTAACACACACACACACACACACACACACACACACACACACACACACACACACACACACACACACACACACACACACACACACACACACACACACACACACACACACACACACACACACACACAGAGCGCCAGCAGGCCTATTCCAGACCAATTATGATTGATGAGCAGATTGGTCCTGAACTTGTTTAGCATACCTAAGATCTCTAATGAGAAGTCTCCCTTTTCAACACACACGCATGCAGACACACACAATCACTCACTGTTGAACATAAGGCATACTGCTGCAACCCCACACACACACACACACACACACACACACACACACACACACACACACACACACACACACACACACACACACACACACACACACACACACACACACACACACACACACACATTGTAGTTTCAAGTGCATCCTAGTAATTTCTAGAAGGGTCTTGTTTAAGGCTTGCCGCCGTCTTCAATGGGTCTGGTGATCTCCTGAACTCTATTTGTAGTTTCAAGTGTGTGGCCACACTTGATAAACGCTTCTTCATTTCCTAGACGTGGCTAAACTTGTAATGTGCTGGTTGCCGAGATGGGATTCGCAAACAGCATGTTCTGGAAGGAAAGACTGCAAAAGAGATCTTTTCTGAAACAAACTTGAAACAAGTGACGCCATCTTCAGTGTCTTCCATTAGCCCGCATAGCAGGACATGGCAAACTGTCTTCCCCCGGGCATAAACAACATAATCAACGAGATACAAACATTGTTTTTCCCCAAATTAGCTGAGAAATAAGAATGCAGATCTCAGCCCGTCTAGACACTAAATTAATTTGGTTTGTTCAAAACAAAACTGCAGATTTAAATGAGTTGACGACGTCTTGATTCCTATTGGAAAAAAAACAGAAGCTGATTACAGAATGGTTGAGCTTATTTAGGAAAAACTTGTCTAAATATATTTCAAACTGGTTGATTTACCCTCATAAGCCTCCAATTTATTTCGTTTTTTTTTTACAGACTAATCTGTGATAAAACAATTTTTTTGGGTGTAGAGGCAAAACCAAAAAAAACCTTTTCTTCTTCCTTTGTTTAAGAACAAAGACAATTTCTCGCACCACCACTAACTGTTGATTGTATCAATGTAATAGAACAGCAGAGTTTTTTCATTCACTGGGTGTTTCTGGCGCCAGAATGGCGCTAGGGCCAAGTGGAATTCTTTATTTAGGCTAATTAGTCTATTTCAAAATAGTCAAACTCTGAAATATCTAGTTTAAGCAGTACCTCAAAATTACACACGAGTGTCTTCCAGCAGAGTCTCCCAGGTTCCCTCGTGGTTCTCACTGCTCCCTGAGCACCTTCGCTACGATAGGATTCAAAATAATTAGACTCTAGGCCTACTGTATGATTGCGACGCATCATACTCAAATAGACTGATAACTGCCACCGCTGCTCAAGAGAACAGAGCACCTCAACCCTAATCCCAGCCGTTCTCTTTCTGCAGAGACAGTTGGCCAGAAAGCAAAACTGTCGGGGTAGAGCTACACACGGGATACAAACGACCGTTTCTCCATGCTAATGCTAATCCAGCGCTCAGACTGGAGCCGGGGCTGCGTACGTACCGGCGCTGTCGCGTTTTCAGACACAACAGAGTGGGCGCGACGGCGAGAGGCAATCTAATTCCGCACTCCTTTTATTTCCCCCGCCTCTCGAGATGATATTTTTATTTATTTATTTATTCACCAAGGTTTTCTTCTCGCCACCCAAAATGTCAGCGCGACTTTGTTAGTGCAAAAATCCGTTCTCTGAGGTGACAGATATCACTTGACCCCAATATATAAAAGCCAGCAAAGAAAACCCTTCCACTTGCCCAATATGAATACATTATCCACCCAATGTAAAGAGCTCCGCACTCAGTGTTTATATGGTGGCTTCAAGGCAAAACAACCTTTTAGTTGAACCTAAATTAATAAATATATGGATTTAAAATAACTAAATGCAAAATGGAAAACCTCAAGGGCAACACCGTGACCATATTATAAAAAATGCGATGATTATTTGAGCGCAAATGTGTGTCAAATGAACGGCTGATGATCAATAAATGTTTTTTTTATCCGTTTATTTATGTATTTACCATGAACCATGTTACCATGGAAACAAAATAAGTGCATTACAGGAAACGCCTTATTTGGTCAGTCATTCACACAGCACTGCTGGTATCTAGTGTGGGGCCAGGATGGTATAGTGGCTAGTGGTTGTTTTGACTCCCAGCTGATATGGACTGGGTTCGATTCCCCAAGGCCCCAGCCTCCTGTAGGCATCCTTGGGCGAGATGACCTCCTACCTTCTCATTAATGACCGGGATCTGAATTCACTGGGACTCGCTTCGGAGAAGAGTCGCTGCTAAGTGAATAAAGATAAGAAATACAGCTAGTATCGACCACGTAGCGCAGCAGGACAGCTCAGCAGGAGCAGTAAGTGGACTGTCTTGGCTGGTAGGCTGGTCTATCCATCACCCATCTGTGCGGACACTACCGTGTGTGAGGCCACATAAAGGTAGATTTTGAATTGGCTTGTAATGGCCGCTCAACATCACACCTGGGGGTGAAATGGGGGCCATTGAAATAGGACTGACAAGAGTCCAAGACTGAAATGCAAAAATACCATCTGTGTGTTATATGAACATGTGTAACAATCAAACACCCACACGATCGACTAACACATGCACGCACTCACACACAGTACACACACACAGACATATATGTACACAGACACATATGTACACAGACACATATGTACACGCACGCACGCACGCACGCACGCATGAACACACACGTACACACACACTCACAAGCACATAAACTCACACATACAAACAAACACCAGGGACAAATGTAAATGAGCTAATAGTTAATTCTGGTACTGCTAATGAGCAATGCATTGTCCCTGTCAAATAGATGAACACACACACACACACATACGTGTATCCCCACACATAAGCAAGCATTTCACACCCACACCAACACACATACACACATAAACAGACACACAAACAGACCCACACACAAGCGCCCAGACGGTGGTACGCACACACCCTCAGTCATATGAATTCGATCTGTGGGACATCTGAGGTCACGTGACCGGCGATCCTGCGTGAATGAATATGAAATATAAGCACGTCCGTCCCCCCCCCCCCCCCCCACCGCTCCCCGCTCCTGGCCCCGAGTCCAGCCGTTATCCCAGCATAATAAACACATTCGCTTTCCTCTACTCGATTCCTGCTCCTGAGATGAATCTCCCCCCCCTCCCACCTCCACCCCCCATATCAAATAATTTGCCGACATTATCCGCTGCTGATGAATAATTCACGACAGTTCACGGAAAGTTCCGGGTCCATCAGGAGCCCCGGCGGTCCCCGGTGATGACACACACCCAGCCGTCCGCGTTTGGCCTTCAATTATCGGAGTATTTACAGAATTTTCTTTCAGCGTTTAAAAAATGACAAAGTCATCGTTCTATCGCTTCTGAAGGGCTAGTCCCTCAAAGCAACACTGCGGCAGGGGGGAAATTGCATTGCCACATCTTTTGATCTGCATTACGTCCGTTAAAAACATTTTCCACTTTAGGATTTAAATAATTGTTGGTGTGCCTGGCCCTGCTTTTTCCGCAATGCACTTAAATCCCAGGGTGTCTGTCTCTCCCCCAGTGAGATGATATCGGGCCACTTTTATTTAATGGAAGGAGTAAAAATATTGTGATGTGAAATTTAAAATGAATTGAAAAATAACTTAAAAGATGGAGGGGATGTTATATATATTTATATATATGTATATATTTCTAAACATTGAAAAGATTTGTAGGTATTGAACAGACGCAATCCTTGTTTCTCATCCTCAGTTCATTTCAGTTTCATTCTGCACACTTTATCACACATATATTTCTTAGGGGATGTTCCAATCATGGATATAAGATGGTCGACTTTAGGGGGAAGTATTATTGGCTGTAGAGAATTAAATCTTTGGGCAGAGAGTGGGTCATACTTTAAAGGGAGTCCAATGGCTGCCTTGGGATTTCTGAGGTCTGTTATACAAACAAGAGCTGCCCAACACTATATACACAATTTTGCAAGATGGATGTCTTACAAGCACAAAAAGACAACTTAAATTCTTATCGTTCTAGAGAGAGAAGAGAAGCAAGTCATAATTCAAAGTGGCCCGTTGGATAACAAAAAATAACAGCAATAGCAGATGAGGTTAAATGAGACTGTAGCGAAACATGACATCAGGAGTTTGAGAGTGAACAGAACACTGTTACTGTATTTCTCTCTTCAATTCTTGTCTGAAGGCAAATTGATCAAATCCCCAAGTGCGTTTTCCTCTGCTATCATCCACTTGTTGGCACCTTGTTAAAACAGCCTCACTATGACTGAATTACAACTATACAGACCAGATTTACAGTAAAAAACAGATTGATGTGGATCTGAGGAGCGCCCTAACACCGATAACGTTTTGGCATACATCTGACTCGTTAATGTTTAAAGTTTGGCAGAGTTGACAGTTTGAGCAGATGTTGGGAATGCGTCAGCAGGACTGATATAATACATTTTACTGGCTGACAGTAAATTGAACATTCATTCTAAGGGCCATCTGTAATTCCTCAGACTAAACTTTCAGTTCACTGTTAATATTGCATTTGGAGGATGGCTAGAAAGAGATACAGATAGAAAAACGGATGGATAGATAGACGAATAGACAGCCGACTAGAGCGTTGGGAGGACGAAAGGGTCGGGATAAAGACAGACAGACAGAGAAGGACAGATTGATGGACAGATGGGATTGACGCAAAGACAGATGAATAGATGACTGGGTGGATGGATGATACAAAGAGAAACAGAGAGTGATAGATGGACACATGGATAGTCGGATAGATAGAGAGAGGCAGGTAAAGTAACGGAGAGACTTAACTGGATCCTCAAATACTGGTATTTCCCCCTGGGTAAGTTTTGTAGCAGAACTCAGCCGACCCCAGGCCGTAGCTGGGCTCCTTGTACCTCCGTTGGGCAGCCACTCTGAGGAATCGGGGGGGCGCATTTGGAAAGAGGAAGTGAAAGTGCTGGGAGCTCACTCTCCAACTGCTGTGTCGGATTGAGACCAAAGCATGGGAGACTATGAGCCCGAAACAAAACCAAAAAAAGGATCCCCAGATTTGTGTGTCAAGCATGTGCTTCTGGAAAAGTGCCAGTGTTTGTTTTTGGTCCACCAAGTTCTCTCTCTCGTTGTCCAAAGCTTTGGCAGTCATTGTGATAGAATGGCCTTTGACTTGACCGTAGGGGGAAGGGGTGGTGGTGGAGGTAGTTAGAGGAAGAGGAGGAGGAGGGGGATGGGGATGCGATAGTGAGGCCTACCGGATCCAGAGTAATTGCCTCTGACACGGTGAGCTGCCACAGTGTCGGTCTCCATGGATCACTGTTTGTTCTCCTGCTGCTGTAGCCCTCTCTCTGCTCCTCTCTTTGCCGTGGTAACGCCTAGCTGGGGAGGGGATACATGGGGCAATGGGAAAAGCTATATCTTACCTGAATCGCACACTGTTCCCTCTCTGTGTGAATGAGCTTCCTTTCTTAGTTGACATGGCTTTTAATTTAGCACAAAATATGCATTTTCATTTAGTATGTCACCGCTTTGCCATTTCACCTGCAGGCACAACTCTCCCGGGTAGTGGTCTCTATGGATGGAAGTCCTTTCTATGCAAGTCAGCTTTTCATTTGCTCGAAGCATGAAAAGAGAGTGCTTCACAATAGACAATAGACAAATTAGACAATGAGGAATATATCAAGTCGTGAACCTGGCATTGCGGTTAAGTTGCACTAGCAATACCTTCTGTGGTAGTGAATTAAAAGTTGGTGTTTTGGGGACTTTAGCGCTCCACACAGAGGTCATATCAGGGCCGAAACACAAACCCAATCAAACCTCAAGAAACACTGAGTGTATGTGTTCCCTCCCGATATTCCAGTATATACTGCAGATATGTACCGTCTGAAGCGAACGTGGATCTTGAGTGTAAAGCAGGACTCTGTTTCAGCATCTGTTCACGTTCCTTGCTCTGTCCAGCTTGAACCTTGGTCAGTATGCTGCTTTGCTTAGCATAGTAATCTTCCTCGTTATCATATTCAAACTGAACATCTTGCCTCTATCTGAATGGGAGTCCATGAAGGTATCCTCGGTGCTCCACCACTACACATATGTTCATCAAGTCTTTGCAAACATTGGGTCAAAGGGCAGACACGGGGTGGCCTGATATAAGTTTGGGGTCGCAAGAGATTGCTGACTCAATGCTAAATAGGCTGTCTTTGAAACGTGCGATTCACTATGCATACTTTCACCAAGACATCGAAATGACGAAGCAGGTTTGACTTGCATACATAATACCAGAGCCATTTAGGGAGAGAGTTGCTACATCTAATATTAATAGCACCGGCGAATCAATAGAAATGCATTGGAGTTGCAGCACAATTGACCGTTTTTGATGCACTTTTAAAGGGTAAGGTATTTGAATAATCAGATAGTATATTGTCGGCACACATACATGTACATTAAAATACATGTACGGATTATCCCCACTAAATTATTAGATTTAGGTTGCCTGCTGATATTCCTTTTCATCTTTTTGAATTGGCTCTCGGTTCCAAGATGGCCATCTTTAATTTATTTTTTTTTTTTCTATAATTTCATAATTTTTTCACCTCAATTCTCAACCTGAACGGTATTAATCTTATAATGATTTGGATGAGAGAAGCCAGCTGGTGGTTGCCTGAGCTTCTTCCTCCGAGACCCCTACTGTGTTAGGTAGCTCCAGGAGGGAGGAACCCATTTAGGTCCTGAATAGTTCCTCAATTAGGTAGATTCAATCGTGGGCTTCTTGGGAGGGACGACAAACAGCGGCCGCCTTGAAGTCTTAAGTTCACTAATTTGCGGATTTCTCCTGCAAGACTCTTTCAAATGGTGTTGGGACAGTTTTGTCCATCACTTGTAAAGCATTTCTCTGTTCATTTGAATAAATTCAACACCAAGCTTCCCAATGGTGTGGTCTCTGTTTGTGAAAAAATGCAATTGCAGTGTTTGAATATGATTACCTCACATATTTTTTGTTTTTGCAATCTTTGATTAGCTAGATGAGTGGCGATTCAAGCCAACCATTTGTTCCTCCTTCCTGCGTCGGAGAGGAGTAGTACATCCGTACTCCTTTCTCTGAGCGATTGGCGCAATCTCATGGAGCACAGTACACCGCGGTGGACAACACGGAGGAAAGGACACAGCAAGCTGCTTGACATGTTCTCAGTTTAGTGCTGTGCATTCGATTAATATAATTAATTGCGGGAGAAAGTGCAGAGTAGAAACACAACATATACTGTGTATATTTTAATGTGTCCTGTGATTTAATGTTTCTTTTTAAATAGCAGATTACTGCAAACATCAAATATATGTTTCTGCCCTCTGCAAGCTCAAAGTTGACCATAAATATGTATCAATTAATAAGTGCAGGGTGCTGAAGAATTATAACCCGGAAGAAGTTATTTCATTCTATTTCCTTGCAGATATCGCAGTTCTGTCTCTTTATTTTAGTTTCTAATCGTAAATAAAGAGATTAGTCAAGCAGTCTCTATGAACCACGTGACGATTAAGTATTTTGAACTTCCGTTGTCGTAACTCTCTGCATAATAGTAAATATTCAGCCATAACCTTGTTCTTTGATAACTAGGAACAAGGAATAACCAGAAATTAATATTCCTCAATAATCGAATGCTCATAGGTTGGCAATTAAATCATATAATTAATGTAGATTTTGATAAATTATAAAAAGATTGAACTATTCTACTTTCCATTACTGTGTAATGTGAGGGATGGTTGCTCTATAAAATATAGCCTAGATATAGGATACAGAATGTCCTAACCTTGGTCTCCTATCATTAGGAAGTTATTAATTTTGATCAGCACATCTGACACATCTAACATTTTAATAGCCATGATTTATAATATAATTAGTTAATGGTGATGAATGGGATCCATACGTGACAATGTAAGGAGCTCAGGCCTTAAACATCTTTTAAAACGTGGCTCCACCACATCTTTTTCTGAATTATCCCCAGAAATTTAACAAACAAATCATTAATGGATTATCGGAGATACTTACTATGTTTCTTTCAACAGTTTCTTTCACGCTGACTTTGGCAAAAATAACATTGAGTTAAAATGCTAGCGCAATTTTTTTCACGTTTCATCTCTTTGCTGCTGTCTGTAAAATAACAAACCATTTCCCTGGACGGTGTAGTATTTTATGTGAATTTATACAACTTTCTCCATTCGTGAGCTAATGGACTGGATGGCACTGATCGAGAATGAAATGAGGAGGGAGGCTTTACGAGAAAGATAACTATTCTGTGAAACATTTAACAGCTCCAAAAATTATGGTTCTTTCACAACGGTGACATCTGCTACGCGCTGACTGCGGGAGCATGGACAGTTAAGCTCTGAATAATTTCTCGCCTTGTTTTCTACGCCTGGGTAATCTATCTCTCAAATGAACTTTAAAAATAGTTAATTGTCGCAAAATTCGGGAGCAAAAAACGTGCAGAATTAAAGGACAAGGTGGTTGTCCTTTAAATATGTGACTGCCTGAGGAAAAGTCCCTAGGTTTCTTTTGGGCTACTGCGCAGTGGCGAGAGAATTCTACTCATGCTTGATATTAGTGTCATAACCCTCCCATCGTTGGTTCATTGAAGTCATGGAGCAGTACTGTCACAAGGAAATAGAAATTCACCAATTAGTATGTAAATACAACATCATTTACAGGATTTATTTTTGCTCTGTATTTTACAACCGTTAGGGGGCAACTGCATGGTTACACCCTTAACAACCTTCCCCTGTTAATATTGTATTTGGATTTTATACCCATAATACATAGTAATGCAAATATAATTTTGGTTGTAAACTTATGAATAAATTACTGTAGAATATTACTGTAGACATAACAGCCATTTATTATAGTGTATTTAGACATTTGGCAGATGTTTTATATCAATGTGAGTCAGAGAGAAACATATACACGTCATACGTGTATTTGTATATATATATATATATGTCTGTATGAATGTATGTATGTATGTATCTATACATACATATATAGATAAATGTCCTTTAGTAGGAGGTAGGGGTTAGGGGGCATGTTGTGCTATTGGACGCCTACAGGGTATAGGCCTACTGCAGCGCTGCCACTGGGGATCCAACCCAAAGCTGCTTTCAGCTGGAGGTTGAACAACCTAACCAATACTCTATCCTGCCCTCTTCAACATGGAACGAGTGAGACATCTCTGTGCAAGCATATTTGCTTAGGAGATCTTTATCTGTGTTTAGCATAATCTTATGTTTTGAAGCAGTAAAAAAAAAAAAGAAGAAGAAAAAGACAGGATTATCGTGAGTGCTCAGGTGCTGAAATCCCTTCCTTGACTTATCTATCTGTTTATAATTGATAACCTGGCGTCTTAGCACTTGAATCAGAAGCGAAAAAAAGAAAAGGCGATGGAATCGACACGAATAGCGCGATGGAAGTAATTCCCTTTATCTGCTTCATCTGGGATGTCGCTCTGAGGAGATTATCTCTCTGTGCACGCTAAAGTAGCAGCTTGTTTCGGCTCCTCCCAGTGTCCCTGTTGGGCTCCGCGCTACATGTGCTAAATGTCACAGCTAATGCAGTGTTGCTGTAAACGTGCGTCTCTCCCCCCCCCCCCCCCCCACCCCCCCACCCACCCGCCAATCCCTTCCATCTAACTCTGGGACTCCCTCTATGACAGATCATTTGTAGCACTCTGATAAAAACACATCCATGTGAAAAATGTATTTTTCACAAGCCAACCGCATTCTGGCAGGAGAAAACCGACTGCCATTTCTGCGTCAAGTCGAAAAAGTAAAATAACAAAACATACTTTCCTCGTACACTTTCAGAAAGTTAGGATTGAAAAAAGTACGCTAAAACTCCCACAGACCATTCCGACACTCTCCCAGATACAAAAAGAATCTAAGGCAGGAACCAGTCCAAGCCAGTGCAGGTTTCTCTCTCATGGCTTGGCTAAACTACTTTCCATTTCCTTCTGCAGAGCAGGTAGTCGGCTGGCGTGTCTGCCCCTGAAAGGTTTTAAATGTTAACCCGGGGCAGGGAGATTCTATCTGGACCTCCGCAGAGCGCGGGGCGGGCTCACTGCCCCCCCCCGGTGTGGCTAGCTGGTGACGGACGATAGGATGCTCTCCCAGCGGGGGGGGGGGGAAGAGTGAGAGAGAGAGAGAGAGAGAGAGAGAGAGAGAGAGAGACGAGTAGGGGGCAGAGAGGATGGATGAGTAGTGGAGGAGGAGACGAGGAGACAAAGAAGGGAGGAGTAGATCAGAGGGATAGAGGAGGTAGGAGGGGGTGAGTCGTCGGGGGGGGGGGGGGGGGAGGAGAGGAGGGTTGGAGGAGAAAGAAAGAGAATTAGGAGGGAGGGGGGGAGGAGAGTAGGGGATAGGAGGGAGGGAGGAGTTGAGGAGGAAGAAGAAGATGGGAGGAGGAGGAGAGGATGGGAGGGGACGGGGGAGAGGAGGATGCAAGAGGAGGAGAGGAGGGGAGGAGAGGAGGAAACGAGGGCCCTAGGGGGTAGAGCGGAGCAGATACTGAGCGTGAAATGAGCACGGAGCTCTCGTTAAAACCCCCCCCTGTGTGCTCCACGTCGCGACGGTCCTTCGATGTCAGCGATGAGCAGGTACCCAGTGAGTGTGTCTGCCTGTGTGTGTTTGCATGTGTGCATGTTTTGTGCGTGCGTGTATGTGTGTGCGTTTTTACTTTTATTGTGAGGCAGAATGTATGTGTGTTCATGTCGGTGCAATCACTAGTGTAGATTTGTGTTTTGAATGTGTGAGACCGTGTTTATCTATGTGTGTGTTCATCCGTGTGTGAGACGGTGGGTGTGTTCATCCTTATGTGAGACCATGTGTGTGTGTGAGACTGTGTATGTGTGCGTGTGTGTGTGTGTGTGTGTGTGCGTCCACATGTGGGAGACCGAGTGTATACCTCCAGGAGAACCAACCGGACAGGGAATGATCCTGAAGCAGGCGGCAGGTGTTCCCGCCAGAAGTTCCCCCCGGCCCACGAGGTCGTCAACATCAACGCCACTACCGGGTTGGGGGGGGGGCGGGGGGTAGGGGGGCGTCCGCTGCCGTGCCGCGGTAAACATCGCCGCCATCACAAGGAGAGCCCAGCGGCGTTGACCCACCGCCACCTCCCCTCTGTCGACTCCGGGCTCTCTTTTTCTTCCGACGGCTCTCCTCACCCCAGGCCTAATTAACAGCCTGTTCACCAGGTGAGCGAGAGAGAAGAGGGGTCCCGTCGCTAATACCCTAGCGGCGGCGGCTGCGGCGGCGGCTGCGGCGGCGGCGGCGGCGGCGGCGGCGGCGGCGGCGGCGGTCCCCGGCACCCCCAGCCAATTAATCCTAATATAATTAGAAAGTGGTTAGGTGCGGGAGAGCGGGATATTTATATCCAAATCACCAGCGTCTCCCTTTGTTGCTGTTTCACACCGGCGTCCCGGAGGTGCGGTCGGACCTGGTACCCACAGCTCCGCCTGGCGCTGGTCCAGAAGCAGGAGATGAAGGGGGGGGGGGGGGGGGGCCGGGCTGGCCGGCGTCGCGGGGCAGGCCGGTCGCCACGGGGACCGGGGAGCCTGCCGGAGCAGATGTTGCGGTGATGCAGGGTAACCATTTATCAAGCCTAGCTCGTGTGAGTGCGTTTTGTGTGTGAGTGTAACGTCTCGGATGCTTCAAGCTAGTTTGCGTCTCGTCGTTTCTGAAGACGCTTTTCTGTGTTTACATTCGCATTTATACACTTTAATATACTGTGAAGTGCTGGCACTTTACACATTGCAATTTACACTTTGAGCTTTATCATTTATAATTCATATTGTCTATACCGTCTGTTTTGTTTGCCGTGTTTGTTCTGTTTGTTTTTACTTTAGCATTTCGGAAGAGGAGGAGATGATTTACTTTATCGTCTATTTTAGTTTTTCATGAGTACTTTGTGTTTTTATTGTATTGTATTTTATCCTGTGCTTTCGAATGCTGCTGGGCTGTTGTAACAAAGGAATTTCCCCTCCAGGGGATAGATAGTTGTTTTCTCTCTATCCATCTATATTTTCTGTCTTTCTACGGTTAATTCAGATCCGGGTCGTTGAGGAGCCAATAGGGTGTGAGGGCATCATCTGGCTCGAGGGTATTTACGGGCAAGTGTGGTATATTGGGGAATCGAACCCAGTACGTTTTGGCTAACCTTAGGCCCTACAGTATTAGTACGCTTTAAACAGTGCCATTTTGGTAGTGCGGGATACTGAACTGAAAACTGTTAAATGTACGTCTTAAACTCTGTTGAAGTCTTGCGGGGAACTGTGTTGCAAAACTTCTAACTTCTAACTCTTCTAACTGCCGGAATTGGTTTTATTAGAGCCTTATCTAAGCAGAAAAGGCACGTTGAGATTGCAAGATCTATTTTCCAAGAGCAGCGAGAGCTGTATTTTACAGACGGACAACATTAAACCATAAATGTCTGATAAAAATTATGATATCATAAAATATAATCACAAAATTGAAATTAAAAGTTAAACCCGTTGACAGGTTAAGGAATCTCCCTCATTATTGATTTAGCAGCACCAAGCAGGGTGTCTGATAGTCCCTGAATGAAAAAGTCAGTGGCTCACATTTATTATATATTATTACATATTCTTCGAAGGGAATTCTTTAAAGCATTAACGCTTAAACAATTTCATTGGTCAGATTGTTTATTCATTCATTCTCTACTCAACACACTGTTTTTCATGTTGTCACCAGCTCTAGTGTTAGTGTAGTCTCTCAACAGTTTTTTTTTTAAATGATCCAGCCTACATAACTGTACTTTAGTTAGTCAAATGTTAGGGAACAAACTGTCCAGAACCGGATCCAAAGTATTCAGTCCAATTATGACCTTGAACATGAAATACAACCCCCCCCCCTATGAAACATAACCAGGGGCAGGCAATTTTAACGCATGGCTTAACACTTTGTCATGAGTGGTCGGAATACGTCCATTACACTTATTATGGAGCTCAAAATCTGGCACCCTAAAGCACAGACGTGCAGTCTGGAGAATTTAAATGAACAGATTTAAAGTTGTGCAAGCCTCTCATCTGTCTTGACAGCATGACGTCAGCGTAGCCCTGCTGTCCTCTCATGCAACAGCCAGCATTCATCATCCCAGAGTCACATGTGTTTAATAAACATAGACCCCGTCTGATCCCGGCGCTGCTAAAAACACACCACAGCTGACCTCTGACCTCTTGCTCCTCGTCTGAAGGCCAGAGGGGGCGAGGGCAGGGGGGGGGCTTCCAGCTAAGACTGCTCCAGTTGCTGAACCTCAGGTCGACGCACTGGAGTGTAATATTCCAGATAGATATCTTGATATATTTGTATAGATATATAGTGCATAGAAGGTCAGGGCACTATGGTTACAAACATGCTGTTTGCTCTTTTACGGACTGTCTCTCTCTCATCTCTCTTTCTCTCGCTCTTAATTAATCTACCTTTCAGTTCAATCCAGTTCCCTCTCTCTCCCTCTGTGCCTCCTCTCCCTCTCTCTCTCTCTCTCTCTCTCTCCCTCTGTGCCTCCTCTCCCTCCCTCTCTCTCTCTCTCTCCCTCTGTGCCTCCTCTCCCTCCCTCTCTCTCTCTCTCTCTCTCTCTCTCCCTCTCCCTCTCCCTCTCTCTCTCTCTCTCTCTCTCTCCCCTCTCCCCCCCCATCATTCCCTCCTCTATCTCCCTCTCCACTCTCTCTCCCCCTCTCTCTCTCCCCCCCTCTCCTTCACACCTCTCAACCTCTCCTCTCTCTCGACCCATCTCTCTCTCTCTCACCCTTCCTCTCCCCGTTCCCCTCGTCCCCTCCACCCTCTCCCCCTCTCTCTCTCCCCCTCTCTCTCTCCCCCCCTCTCTCCTTCACACCTCTCAACCTATCCTCTCTCTCTCCCCCTCTCTCTCTCCCCCTCTCCTTCACACCTCTCAACCTATCCTCTCTCTCGACCCATCTCTCTCTCCCACCCTTCCTCTCCCCGTTCCCCTCCTCCCCTCCACCCTCTCCCCCTCTCTCTCTCAGGAGTGTGACCACTTGACCTACTCGATAAGGTGTTGCCCAAAGTGTCCAGAGGCCCAGGGGCCGCCCTTCAGAACCCGACATTTAAGTACTTTTTCCACGATCTGCGTGACGTTGCGATGCCAATATCGGGAGCACATAATCTTTTTGCAGCAAGTAAACAACTCTGTCTCAACACACCTTTCGATGTGACCTCTGTCGGAGCAGAATAGTCGGCTGTACTTTAAAACGCCGATAGAAGACATAAAGGATGTTGAAAAATAGGTTTAGTACTACGTTTCGCTGCGGTTGCTATGAGTCATTCAGCGACAGGTGAGAATGGTCACAATCAATATCAGTGCAGCTGTTGTGCAAGTGTGGCATGACAAGGGCAGGGTAGCTGCGGTATCTGTGGTATCAAACACAAGGGTTATTTTATTCTTACTTTATTTACTTAATTGAAATGATTTAAGCATTAATCAGGTTCTGCAGGTTCAATGCTAACAAAGACTGTTTTAAAACGGTGAGAGCATCTTGTCCCAACACAGTGCTGAACAACAGATGTCAGACTGGGGGAGCGCTTGGCTCTTTCACAGCATCCGGTATCGCATGCAGCTGATCGGGGTCATGTGGTCTCACCTTTCGGACGTTGGAGAGCTCTGCATGCTCCTTATTGACCCCGGGGGGATCAAATATTAATAGACGGTGCCAACCTGTCCTCTCTCTCTCTCTCCTCTCACACGACACGCCCCTGTCTACCACATTGATATCCGCTTTGGTGGCTTTGAGGAGCTGCAATCACACAGGCTTCACACACACACGCACACGCACACACACTGACAGTCTCACACACACACACACACACTGACAGACACACACACACACACACACACACACACACACACTGACAGTCACACACACACACACACACACACACACACACATACAC
The DNA here is from genome assembly GCF_026213295.1 of Gadus chalcogrammus. Lineage (NCBI taxonomy): Eukaryota > Metazoa > Chordata > Actinopteri > Gadiformes > Gadidae > Gadus > Gadus chalcogrammus. The sequence continues at coordinate 6,169,851 of NC_079427.1, read as the reverse complement.
ACACACTGACACACACACACACACACACACACACACACACACACACACACACACACACACACACACACACTGACAGTCACACACACACACACACTCACACTGACAGACACACACACACACACACACACACACACACACACACAGAGACACACACACACACACACACACACACTGACAGTCACACACACACTCACAGTCACACTGACAGACACACACACACACACACACACACACTGACACAGGCACACATGCACACATGCACACATGCACAAAGGCTCACTCATACATTCACACACATATAACATACCACATCACACCCACCCACCTGACCTTAGACACTCACACTAACACACACAACCACACTTACACACTACACAAACACACTTTCTCGGCCAACACCTGCCAATGAACACTGACACACACTGGATGACACACAGACACACACACACATGGTTGCAGTCACTCTCTCACCTCCTGTGGAGAGGAGAACTGTCGCCTGTATTTCCCTTCACTCCCTGCCTCATCCTCCCCAGCTCCTCAGCCCTCGTCTCCCCCTCCCATCTCCCCTTCCTGCCCCACAAGTCATTTATCACACTGCTTAGACAACCACCCCCCCCACCACCTCCACCACCACCTCCACCACCACCACCTCCACCACCACCACCACCTCCATCACTGTCACCACCTTCGCCATGCAGGTAAGGCATGATGTCTAATTACACCTGCTAACCGAGAGGTTAAGAGCCAATTTCATGCACCTTACTCTTGATAAATAGAAGCAGCACCTCCTGTCCTGACCTCTCCTGTGCCCTATTCGGACATCCACAGCGCGCCTCCTCCTTCCTCTTGAACTCTTGTGTTTTACCCATAGCCTCCACACCCACTGTCTCCGGGGCCTTTGAGGTGATGAGTGTTTTGGTCGAAGTTGAACCCTCGTTCCCCTCCTCTGTTCCCCTCCTCGTCTTCCAACCCTCAGAACTGACAAATTGATGTTTCAGCTTTCATTTGAAGAGTGTTTGAGACATGCTGTACTCATGAATTGATAAATGGACAAAAGAGAGTTCACCTTTGACTACCCTATGCTCAGAAACAACACATTTATTCTCTGGAATCGGCCGCTGGTAGTAACCCTGACTACCGAGATATGGACAGAAATACAGATCTCTCACGCAACAAAAGATTGTCTGTCGGTCAGAGTTGAACCCTCGTTTGTGACTTTGTCAATTCATGAGGAGACCAATTGTTCTGATAAATTGATAAAATGACAAAGGAGTGTTCAACTTTGATTAAAGACGTTGAGAAATACTGTTCTATTGATCGAAAACTCAACAAAATATCGTGCTTTACTGTACATAACCTCCTGCTCCTATAAATAACTAACAATATCAGCAGTTTAAAGATAGCCTTATCTATGTTTTATGCGGAAACCCAACTTGCTTCGCCTCATTTGGTCCCACTATTTGCCACACATCCAAATGTGTGACAATATTAGATTCCCCCAATCTTTGCTGGGGTTCACAAACAGGGTTTGTGGGGTTCACAAGCAGATGTGTTATCAATCAAATCGATTGCCCGGGACAATTCAATCAGCTCCGTATTATCGTTGGGTCGGGGGGATGGTGAACGCTGCACGCCCATGGCCACGACCACTTCAGCCGTCTGGCATTTTTTTATGCTTCTGTTGAGATGGATTTCTGTTTTTTTCCATATCAAGTGTCTCCTTCCCGCTCTCGCCGTGCTCCGGCCTTCATCCAGTGCTTCTTATCATATTCTAAATGATCGATTCCCCCCCCCCCCCCCCCCTCCCCATGGCTGACTCGACGCAGTGAACCTCCCCCCGAGGGGGGAGTTGAGCTGATGGGAGGGGGGGGGGGGGGGGATTGATCATCAGGGTCCCCGACTAATGGTCCTGCTTCACAGAGCTGCTGTACAGACAGATTAGTGACTCCCCCCCCCACCCCCCGAGGAAGAGAAACATTGATCTACCTGGGACTGAAGAGGGGGAGGGGGGGGGGGGGGGGGAAGGGTACAGCAGAGAAGTGAGAGGAGGGAAGGAGAGGAGGAGGGAGGATGTGGCGGGGAGGAGGGAGCGGGGAGGAGAATAAACAAAGTGGGGGGGAGCAGAGAAACAGGATGAGACGCGGGGGAGGAGGGAGGGAGGAGAGGAGAGGAGGAGGAGGAGGGGGGGATTTGGGAGGGAGGAGAGGAAGATAGTTAGAGAAGAGGATATTTAGAGAGGAGAGAAAGAACAGGAGATGAGGTGAAGGAGGGACAGGGGAGGGATTTGTTGTGGGCAGAGGCGGGAGGGAGAGGGAGAGGAGGAGGGGAATGAGAGGAGCTTTGATGCTACGTATGTGTTTAGATAAACTCACAGGTACAGCTCTAATAGAAATGGGTAAAGCGATAGTTATAAAACAAACTAGTGAGTAGAGGCACGCAGAAGAACTCGGAGGCCGTTGAGCTGGGTGCGCGCTGCGTGACATTTTCAGCCACGGTTCTTTTACTCTTATATAACTTCTTCTTTTTTTAACCCCCTGGAGATTGTTTCAGGAGAGGGGTCAGTGGTCGACCCGGTCTGAGGCGGTTATAGGTCAGTGCTTGGCTCAAGGGCACAGAGGCAATCATGGTGAGAGTCAAAGCTGCTCCAGAACCGCTCAAACCAGCCGTCCTCAAGCTATTTCTCTGGGTCCTTAACCTCCGTACTGCAGACCTGTGTGTGTGGCTGTGTGAGAGGGTGTGTGACAAACAGCAATACTGTGCATGTGTGTGTGCGCGTGTGTGTGTGTGTGCAGGTGTGCGTGCGCGTGTGTGCATTCCAAAGGTGCGTGTCTTTGCGTGAGTGCTTGTGTTTGTGTGAGTGTGTGTGTGCATACGATGTGTATTTATTTTTGTGTGTGTGAGAGAGAGAACGAGAGAGAGACGAACAGCAAGCGTGTGTGTGTGTGTATGTGCGTGTACGTGACAGAGAAAGACAAATAGTTTGTGTGTGTGTGTTTGTGTGTGTGTGTTTGTGTGTGTGTGTTTCCTGTATAACCTTTGAGGAGCACTTCAGCAGATGAGTGACAGGAAGGGGTTGTTGCTCTTTCAGGTCCTCAGACCAGACAGCAGACCGTGTGCCAAGCACAACCTTTCAGCAAAGAAAGAATAACGATAAGCTCAATCAGCACTTCTGCTGTGCCTGGGCACCAAATAAACCATTCACACCACAAGACAAGTAAAGAGAACACATTATAAAGCGATACCACCAAGCGGTAGATTCCTCCCAAGAGCTGAAAAAAATAAAAAAAGGAAAAATATAACTGTTCCGAGTCTACCGTGGTCTTGTCTCTTGTAATCGCCCCCAGACTCTCTGAGATTAGGATCAGAGCCAACTTCCTCATCTATTAAATACATCAAACTCCTCCGTAATGTATTCACTGATACACTAATCACCCTGAGCAAACACTTTGAGCCAGGGATATGACAGCACAGATTTGTAATCCTGCACCAAATCCATCTTGAGACGTCCACCACTGTCAGTATATTATATCATATATGTATATATACATATACATATATGTATATTTGACTTCTTGTTTTTCTGTGTGTCTTGGGGTGTATATCTGTGTGATTGTAATGTTTGTCTGAATAATGTGCATATGTGTATAGGATGTGTATACGTGTGCATAATGTATACGTGTCTTGTGTGTATGTGTGTGAAAGAAAAAGAGAGATCGTTAGTGTGTGTGTGTGTGTGTGTGTGTATATTTGTGTGTGTGGGAGAGAAAGAGACCGATAGTTTGTACGTGTCTTTGTCGGGCTAATGTCCATCTGTGTGTACATCATGCGGTGTACTCCAGGAGTGAATTAACTCCTAAGAAGGGGAATAATGTGGCCTGGCCTTCTGTTCTGCTGAATCATCCGAAAATTCCACACTTTAGGACTCAGAACTGCCTATTGGCACTTCAGCATTTCCTCACAATTACCATAAGGTATGGTGCTCCTATGGTGTTGTTTCTCAGTGTGTCATTTTAAAGTTACAAGTATAAAGTTCGTTGTCATTATTAGAATCAGCAACATTCACTAGGGAAAATGTAATTTGTGTCCACATGGGTCAATCCTAGAAAATAGTAAATAATTGATATATTTCCCCTTTTTGGTGAATCGACATTACCGCCACAGTCCATAATACAAGTCATTACTGTGTGATAATCAATGTAGCTGAATGAAATATCATGAAATTCATATGTAAATATGTGTAATAGGGGAATATTGTCAGGTTTATTATGCAATGTGTTGTTATATTTCCCTATTACACATAAATAATTACACTATGCATTAACATTGTTCTTCTATAACATCATAACAAATTTTGCTCCTTGTTATATGTGGTTTTCTTGATTATTGCAGTGGTTACTAATGTAATTAACTTTAACATGGGCACTGTAAGAACAGGTCCCTCTCAGTTTCATTTCAGTTTCATTTCAGCAGTGCACCAGAGTGCATTTTTAACGGTTTTATGTCCACATCTAATGGGATGAATCGTTAAACTTGAACAATGAATATTCTTGTGTCCCCTTGAAAGTGCTTAACTGCCTTCATCAAGAGCAGCTTCGATTCATCACCGGTCAACGCCTAGTTGATCGCCACACTTCAGAGTTGATTGTTCACCTCAAGTCATATATTATTTAACTAGCGGTGGTACACCACACTCAAACCACAATGGATTCCTCTAAAGGTGATTGGGTGGCTAAGTGGGACTAGGCCAGGTGTATTAATGCTATTGGTCCACAGCTGACAGCTAACAACTAACAGCTAACAACACATCTAACCCAGAAGGATCGCAACCTATTTTGGCATATCTCACGTGCCATTCTGTTGAACGTGACTCATAAGGGACAGACAGAAACGTATGACTTATAAACTTAACTTTTCACCATCTTCAAGCACCGTATTCTAGCACCCTCTGTCAGTAGAATGGAAAGAACATTAGGGACACCCCCACTGCACCATTGTTGCGTTTGATATCGAGGAACAAAAGCCTATATTCTCCTTTCCCCATTTTGGGGTTCTTGAATTTGTCGTTTCTCCGGCGTCGCTTCGCTCTCTGCAGGGTAATTTTCTGCTCTTGGATATAAACGGCCTGTCTTTCCCATTTGGTTGACTTACGTCATGCACTCTTTCATCGGTTGAAATTCATCTGTTTTCTCGCGCCCAGGTCGTCTGTTACAATTAAGCTCCTATCCTTCATTTTGATTCAATGCTCACACTCATTTACGCCCAGAGATACACGCACACACAAACACACATTCACACAAAAGGAGAGAGACAGACTGTCATCCATTCGCTCTGGTGAACTCTGTTTTTTAAGTTTCAAGACATCAGATGAGCCAGGAGAACTGAATACAAACGAAAGAAAAGTCTGTTAAGTATGAAGACATAATTGCATACTCAAGTGGCTGCTAGGCTGTGGCCGCGTCAGACAGCATTGTTCCCCTTTAAGTCTGGTCCGGGACAGAAATGCTGATCATACCGATTATACTGCAACCACGCTTACTGAGCACAAGACACACGCTTCTGTCGGAGCCAGACTCCCTCAGATCCAACATATTAGCGTTTAGTCATTAGCAACTTGTCAGTGAATTCAGAACCATGTTATGAGGGAGCAGGTAGAGGCTTGGGCCGTCTTTCCCACCGGTACCGTACCAGCAGCTTCTCGCTCTTCCACTGGTGTTGGTCAGAGGGGCCGGAGCGTGTTGCTAAATGGAACGGTGCTAATCTGGTGGCGGCGGCGGCGCGGGGGCCCGCCTGTTGACCAGCGGTGTTTGTACTTAGCGAGGTGCGGTGCATCGTGTTTGCCGTGCGGTTGACATTGGCTGCTTCATCGTCCAGTTGGGTGTTATCGCGCCGGCCAGCTATTTGCAGATCATTACAGCGGTGGAGCGCAGGAAGCCCCCCCCCCCCCCCCCAGACCGCCGTGCCCCGCCCCCCCCCCCCCCCGAAACCCCTTTGTTTATTATTCATTTATTAATTCATTTATTTATGCTTATTATTGTTTGCTCTAATCTCAGCGCCACGGGCACTCATCTGGGAGGCTAAATAGAAGAGATCCAAGGTTGTTGTCGTCGTTGTTGTTGTTGTTGTTGTTGTTGTTGTGGGCAGAGAGACAACAAGAGGGGAGGGGAGATAGGGAGAGACAGAGAGGGGGGGGCTGGAGGAGAGGATAGGGAGGTATGGGGGGTGGGGACAAGATAAAGCAAGCGAGAGGGGGGGGACAGCGAGGCAGAGAGGGGGAGGGGGAGAGGGAGAGGGAGGGAGATAGGGAGAGAGGAGCAGAGAGAGGGAAAATGAGAGATTCAAAGATTGAGAGAGAAAGTGAAAGCAAACAACAGGTAGAGAGAGAGATAACTCCACAGGGAGAGGGAACTAATTAGTATTATTGAGAGAGAGGAAGAGAGAGAAAATGTGAGAGAGAGAGAGAGGGAGAGAGAAAGAGACCAGAAGCCCAACAGCCATCTTGGAAAAGTTAATCTGTGGAGCGAGGCTAGTGCCAACACAGGAGGAAATGAGAGGGGAGGGAAGGAGGGAGGCGAGCAAAAGGAGGGAGTTAGAGGAGAGAGGTACAGAGAGAGGTACAGAGATAGGGGAAATGAGAAGGAGAGGGAGTGAGAGAAGAGTGAGAGTGGCAAGGAGTGAGGACATTGGGAGAGGGAAAGATGGGTGCAGATACAGAGAGAGATAGAGAGAGAGACAGACAGACAGTCTGCACTCCAACGCCGGGACGGTGTCACAGGTAGCCCCCTCAAGCCGGCTGTGACTCAACACGCAGCTCTCGACACTTTTGACATTTCACCGCAAAAAAAAAAAACCCAGCCAAACAACCAAAACATAGCTCCACTCCCTCTACGTTCACCGCTTAGCGAGCCCCGGCGCGGTGCGCGGTGCCCGACCTTTCCCCAGAGCATGGAGAGTAGCCTTGATGGTTCTGCTGCGCAGATCCCTAATGGCAGCACTCAGAGGACGGCCTTCGTGCGTCGTTCTGATGGGTTCTCTCATCACTCAGGACCTTTTGCGGAACTAAACGCCTGCGTGGAGCACGGCTCGGGTGAGAGAGCAGCTTGGAAGCACTGTTGTTTGACTTTGTTTTCGTGGCAACGTCCTGTAAACACTTTTTTTTTTTTTTTTTGCCGGTCACTGAAAATTGTTTTGCGAAACACTTCGCTTGGTTTTATTAACGACTTTGGATGTAATTAGGCATCATCCTGGTATGGAAGGTAGGATTTGTTCTAGACCAATCCTTCTTTCAACACTTTAAACCCCAAAATGATGAGCTGCACCGTCTACTATATTTATTGTTGGTTTTCCCATTTTTTCCTATTTTCATTCACTGCCAATCGGCTGGACGGTAGTCTCAGAAATCAGATTCAAGATAAAAAATCTTAGAATTCATAATCCTAATTAATAAATGAATAATAATTTTGGTAACAGTCCAGCTATAATCTAAAAACTAAAAGCCTTTCACTTTCTTTCATTTCATATATGCTTCGACCAATCGTTTTGTTGGAGGCCGTGATATGTACGCTTGTAATTGGCAAACACAATCTCGGCCAGGGAAAGAAGGTTTCGAATCAACACTGTGTCGGCTGCCTACTTTAGAAACACACTTATCAAAATCTGCTTCTGAAAGCTTCATCCAATTGTGCGAATGAGCTTCTCTTCAAGAGATTATCTCCGTAACTTAGCAGCTAACTAGGGGTAGCTCCGCCCCTTTGCAGTTATTGGTTTCCGGCCCAAGGCTCTGTGCAATCACCCTCCGAGTATTTCTGCCGTAACATAGTGGGACTGCTGGATCAGAGACTTGCTGGACCCCAGCCCTGCGCACCAGTTTATAATGAGGCCTTTTATCCAAAACGTCTTCCATGGAGGGGGTTACATGTGTGGGTCATTAAGGAATTTCTCTGTGAGCAGGATCTAAACCTGTGCTGGGAACGCCCTGTGGTTGTGGAGTCCACTGCGTCCGGCCTCACTCGTCCTCATTCCTCTCCTCACTCCTCCTTCTCTCTTCCCGCTGACTTCACAGTAAATTACAACCAGGATTAAGTTGTGAATCCGAATGATCTCTGTGAAGCCTCTTCATCGCAAGGCTCCTTAAAATACCGCAGGAGGATCCTACAGCTTCGGAAGAGGCTTTAGAGAGGGACAAGGGAGCCAAACTTTTCCCGGCTCACTTCCCCTTACATCACCTCAATCACTATAACTTTAGAATAACAATTGATCGATTCACTTTTTTCCTTGTTAGATTATACAATTTCCCAGGGACCAAAAGATAAGCCAATATATCATTAGATGTATTGATCAGTGTATTTGCTATGTCTTTAAGCAAATTATTTACTTGTTGCATTATTCACCTTGAGCAGATGGTTCTTATTTAGGTGGCAATTAAAAAAAATGTAAGTATATAAAAAATATCACATTAGAATAAATATAGTATTACAGACCATACGCATACACATACACAAACACACACACAAACAAATGAATGAATGCACATATACCAGCACACACAAACACAAATACATTTATACACACAGTGAAATACACAAACAGACTTTGGCTGCATATTAAATGTCCTCTATCTCTCATTATTGTTTGGACACACAAACAACACAAATACTCACACACACTCACACACATCAACACCCAGACATAATCATGCCAAAAGACACACACACACACACACACACACACACACACGCAAACACACACCGCAGCAAGCAGAGCTGGGTTTAGAGAGTGTCCACTGCGCTCAGACAGAATCTGCATACGCAGCCTGCATAATGACCTGCCATCTCCACAACTCGTAAACACTGCCCGTGTCTAAAATGACAATCCAGCTGTTTCACCCTCTCTGTTTTCCTCAAACACCACTTACAAGACAAGCAAAAGATCAACCTTCACTTCATATTATCAATTCCTTGAGGGCATTGTTTCAAGTGCAGGTATTTTAATGATATATTTGAATGACATTTCGATATTCTATCCATATTTCAAGGTTTTATGTTCATTCGAACGCGTTCATTCATGTTTATTCGACAGCGATAGTCATGAGAAGAAGGAATGTGTTTGCAGTTTTAGTTTTATATGGAATGGGATTCAATCTGGATGGGGGGGGGGGGGGGGGGGGGGGATTCTTGCATGGACATCGTACATCAAACTATTGATGGAGAAACTTTCTGTCGGCTGTACAGAAATGCCTGGGTAGGTTGGAAAACCAGCCCAGAAGTGTCATCAACTGATTTTTCCCTTTAACGGCAGGTTATTTTATTTATTTTCAAAAGTATTTTGGATACAAATCAAATACATATGCTGACAAGTCATCTCTGCTCTTGGGGAAAGGGTTCACCATTATGAGATGAATGATGGTTTGCCTGCCAAGCGAAGCCCTCCTATTGGTTGAGTGGGGCCTGAACTCGGTCCAATCCTGTTGTTGCTGGGGGCTGGAATCTGATGACCCCTCTCTGACCCCAGACAATTGGGAATGGGAAGCTACGTCACAAGAGGCAGAAATCTCTGAGCACGGCTCCTTCCCCATAGCGTTCAACATTGTGGGACCGTGGGACGTCAACTTTAAATTCCCTATTGACAATGCCATTTTTGTAATATCCTCGTGCCCTGGGGCAGTTTCTGCGTTGTTTGAATCCCTATTCTCCTCTTTTTGTATCACATCCATCCACGATATAGATATTATTTATTCCACAAAATAATTTTATCATGGGAAAACATTTAAAAAATGTTTTTTGCATGTCAGAAGTTTTCTGTCTGCAATCGTGTTTTCAGCTGTGATTTCAAACCAGAACGCTGTTTTGGCTGTTTCAGTCCATGCCTCTGAGGAGAACATGGATTGATGGACAGATGGATGATGGAACTATAGATGGATGGATGATGGACAGATAGATGGAAAGATGGATGGTGGATAGAGAGGGAAGGATGTATCGATAGCTAAAAGGCTAGGTGCTCCAGCTACCACTGAGCAGCAGAACAACAAAGTTTCGTTGTTTAATTAATAAAGGTTTGGTTTTCAATGGTCGGGAGAAAAGGCCTCGCTTTTTTTAACCAAGCAATTTCGTTGGACGTTAAACAAAAGCATAAACATTTCATTTTGAACTGAAGTGTAATTCCCTGTTATTTGCATCA
>NC_079427.1:6059678-6157178 GCF_026213295.1 Gadus chalcogrammus | reverse complement strand
GTGCCCATAAACAAACAAAATTGCCAGTGCGCATGCAGTGGCGTGACTTAGAGATACTTAGGGACAGACTAAGAGACTGAGGCCACACAGTATTCAGAGCAAAGATAGTGGCTGCGTTTAAGGCAGTGTGATAATTCTTATTCTGAGTGCAGAACATTTCAATAAGTTGCGAGGGTAAGTGTAGGAGGGAGAGTTTTTTTAAAAGATTGGAATGTAGCCTAAGCATTCACTCCTGAATCTGAATGAAGAGCTTGGTTACCGGCCCTAAGAATGTAAGTAGAATGAGACTGTCAACATAAATTTCACATTTTTCCCCACAAACTCAATCCATCTCATCACAGAATATAAATTTGTGGATTGTTGTTCGTTTGTGGGCACTGTTGGAAGAAAACTACCAAGCCAGATTGCATGCGCTGACTTGTGTTGGCCAAAACAAAGCTACAGCTATGGGAGATGCTAAACGCTAATTTAGAATAAAATGGATGTGAATTGCTTGCCAACTGCCCAATTTCCGAGTGCTCTTACACTGCGAGAGGGGGCGAAATATGAAACCACATCAATTCATCATGACCTGAAGGAAATTCTGACAAACCAGCAACCCTGGTCAAATATTTACCAAGATTGACCAGATGTGCAGAAACTGTGGGCAGTATCTATATTTAGAAGGCAGAGACACAGGCAACTATGATGAAGGTTGAATAAAGAGTACACATGTTGCGACCTAGAAATATAACATATACAAATGGTATAACTTGTTTATCTGAAGTAGACTTATGACCCGGAACGTCATCAGGAATGCGGGGGAAAAAAACAACACAGAACACTAGATGTCTTACTACGGCGTCTAGAACGTCATCACAGTTGGCCATCTTACCACAGGCAAGCTTTCTGGTGGAATATGTGGTAAGTCAGTGATCTGCACAAACGCTTATATTCTTATCTCGCTGAAATCTTAACGGTTTGGTTTCATACAAATGTTATTAACGTGGTTATAATCTTGTACCAGATATATATGCGTATGCAGATTCTGCTGTATTTTAGTACACAAAAATACAAAGTATACAAAATCAGTTGAAAATTGAGCAAGTAATGGTTGTTACATGGTTATGGTTAAGTACATGTACCACTACCAACACAATGGTATGGGTGAGCAGCTGACTGTGGCAAGATGGCCGCCAGTGCGGACGAGACATGTGTTCTATGTATATCTATGGGGGGAAAAAAAGTAGGCTTACGCGCGTAACGCACCTAACCTGCCGCTTGATCATTGTGTGTAACAAAAATGGCGCCCAAAACTTATTTTCCCCCGCTCATTTTCTTTTGCTCGACAAACATGGCTGAGGTCACCACCATCCCTGCGCTTGTTTCTATCCCTGTACGACAACGTGGTGTCGTACAGGATAGGACGAGCACACTAATGCGCTGCTTTAGCTTGTGTAATGCATCTATGCGCCTGAACCAATGGTTCTCTATTCAAAATTGCGGATTTTCTACGCCTCTTACACGCATAACGCGTTTGTTGTGGCCGTAGTTAGAGTGCGGCTTGGTGAAAACATTTAAAAGATATGCAGTCCGGGGAGAATAAAGTTGCCAAACTAAAAAAGACGGAGTCGTTCTTTCAAGGGTGCAACACACACACACACACACACACACACACACACACACACACACACACACACACACAGGTTTGAGAAGTATGCAAGAACACACACACAAGCTTGCATGACCACACAGGCACACACAATTCTTATGTGCAAAAAGGGTTAAAGGATTCATGGCGCGATTCTTTTAATTTAACCCCGCGGTTCAGTCCTTTTAGCGGACAGAACTACCTCTGTCTGTCTGATTCAGCCGCAAACTGACCTTTAATTGAACAAAAACAGAGAGAGGAAATTAAAATATTAAAATGTCAATTATTCTGTTGTGCACGCTGCATCATCATGATTCAACAGAATCATCCCGGGGGCCCATGAGAGGGGCTTCATAAGACACAGCATTTAAGCCGAGCAGTGATTATTTTATTTCCTAAGAAACAAATACGCTCTAAGAAAAAATTAACAGACAGGATGGCTGATCATTGAGTGGACGGAGAAGGATCAAAAGTACATCCCACGGCCACAATGATCCAGATTTACACGGCCATCGCATTCCTACAACATGTTCAGTTAAACAGCTTATTTATTCTATTTAGATAGAATCATGGTTTTCATTTCACTTTCGTAATGGTTTTTTCGTTTCACTACAATAGCTTTAATTGCGCTATTAAAGGTCTTCTGTTGACTTTTATAACAGTTTTCATGTCACTATAACTGTTTATAATGGTCTTCATTTCACTTTTCAAATGGTTTACATTTCATCATTAAAATGGTCTTCATTTGACTTTTAAAATGGTTTTCATGTCCCTATTATAATGCCCTGAATTTCTGTATTATAATGGTCTTCATTTTGCATTTCAAATGGTTTACATTTCATCATTATAATGGTCTCCATTTCACTATTATAATCGTTTCATTTCACTGTTATAATAGTTTTCATTTCCCTATTAAAATAGTTCTCATTTCACTATTTTAATGTTGTTTATTTTCACTATTCAATTATTTTGCATGTCACATTTCACTGTTGGTTGTTTTTCTCGTTAAAATGTAGATCAACAGATCTTTGACGTAAGGCTGTTTCGCTCAAGACTAAAAATATGCAATTTCATCGATTGTCTTGAGTCAAGCCAAATATATTTCCAAATGCTCCAATCGCCATTACAGACTTAAAGGTCTTAACTGGGCTACGTTTGAAATTATAGTGTCTGAACACTGTCCTACCGCAAGACCTCGCACAGGAACGATGAACAACAGGGCTAGGAACAGCAGCCTTCTTAAAAACGATTCGTATTCGCTAAAGAGAATGTACTTGAATATACAGAAATCACCAAAAAGTGGCAGTTTTTGTGACTTGTTTAAATAATCCCTTCCCGCTTGCAGAATTACCAATGCTACTCGCCTTGCTGGCACAAGGCTTGTTTCAAATCCCAGTGCGAGACTACAACTACTTAGATGTATTTCTGTGCAGCGCTGCAGATTTCTCTCTGTCGTGTTCTGTGTGATGTCTAACTGATCTGTTTGAGGTCATGAGGGAGAGGGACCGACTGATGGAAGGAGGGAGGAAGCAGGAAGGGAGGAAGGGAGGGAGGGAGAGAGACAGAAACAGAGGGAGGGGTGAGGAGGAAAAGGCAAAGATGAAGGAGAGCAAAAGAGAGGGAAAGAGAGAGGGGGGGGGGGGACCGATAACAATTAAAGAGGGGATGGGAAACGCATGGTTGGGGAGATAGTGAAAGAGAGAGAGGGAGAGATGGGAAGAAAGGGAGAGAGAGATGGAGAGAGATAGGGAGAGAGGGAGGCAGATAGGTAACGGGAGGGGATATCGGGAGGGTCAGACAGAAAAACAGGGGAGAGAGGAAGGGACAGAAGGAAGATGGAGGGAAACACAAGGAGGGGAGGAGTGGGAGAAGGGCAGAAGCGGCGGAATGGAGGGAGAGAACGAGAAAGAAAAAGAGACTGATAAACTAGGTGAGCGATGGAGGCAAACACAGGGAGGCGGGAGCGAAAGAGAGACGGAGGGAGGCTCAGGGTGAGAATCATCCTCCTACTTCATAGCCTCCACACCACTGGGTGTGGAGGCTCTCGGCAGGCAGAACGCAGTCATCATGTGAGTGGATCAGGCCATTATTAGACTCATCTCCGCCTGGCAATTAGCCTGTACCCTGCTCCGCACCCGGGGAACACTGCACGTGCTCCAGCTCGTGTGTGTGTGTGTGTGTGTGTGTGTGTGTGTGTGTGTGTGTGTGTGTGTGTGTGTGTGTGTGTGTGTGTGTGTGTGTGTGTGTGTGTGTGTGTGTGTGTGTGTGTGTGTGTGTGTCCTCACTGATGGATGCCTTTGTTTGTATGTGTGTGTGCGTGTGTGTCTGTTTGTTCTCACAGGTAGATGCCTATTGGTGTGTGTGTGTGTGTTCACAGGTGTATGCCTGGGTGTGCGTGTGTGAGAGACAGAACACGTTTTGTGTGAGCATGTCTGCAGGTAATGCAGTTCATGGAACAAAGAGAAAAAGTACTGCAGTATTGTGTGTGTGTGTGTGTGTGTGTGTGTGTGTGTGTGTGTGTGTGTGTGTGTGTGTGTGTGTGTGTGTGTGTGTGTGTGTGTGTGTGTGTGTGTGTGTGTGTGTGTGTGTGTGTGGTGCCTCAGATGTGCATTTGGAAATGGAGGGTTGAAGAGTTCTTAGGAAGAAGAGCGAGTGTGAGAGAGAGATACAGAGAAAGAGATTGAGGGTGGCATACCTATCTGTTATTTGTTTTGCGTGTGCAATATGACATTTTCTTTTCTTTCATGCCAATGCAGCAATTGAATCGAATTGAAAATTGACATCAGAGAGAGAGACAGAGAGAGGGAGACAGGGAGACAGGGATGAAGAATACAGGGATCATATATCCTATCACAGTACATGTGTGATGTGAGTGATACACACTGGACTTTGCGCACCTCCACTGCAGCCTTAAAGCCTCCATTTGAACCTGCATCTCCCCACCATGCTACCATAATGGAACCAATTCCAGAAGCACTATGTTGTGATGTTGGGGGGCCACCACCACCATCAGAACTGTCCTCATCGCTGGCCAGAGTTGATGAGCTGTCCGCAGCCACAAAACCAATACGTAATTTATATTTGAACAAGTTTATTATTTTTTCCTTCAAGAACTTCATCCAAGGTTACAGTGCATTAAGACAAGACATGACACCATACAGAACAAACAAGGCCCTGTTAAAAGCAGTCTAAATTGTCCAGTCGAGTCAATTGTATTTTTAAATAGACTCAGTCACAGTTTCATTCTCAAAGGGCTTCAGAGGCCACAGTGTATAACACCTCCCAAACCCTCGCCCGCTCCAAAGAGCGAGGAAAAACTCCCTCCATTATCAAGGAAGAGACATTTGGCAGGAACACAGAGAGAGGGATCCCTCCTTTAAGGGATGGTGTGGAGTGCGATGGGTGCCATTATGAACAGACATAATTGTGGCATGACAAGCGTGTCCAGTACAAGGGTTCACTGAAGGGTTAAAAAACAAAGAGCATGATGAGTGGGAGTGAGCCATCTGTGTCCTGAGGGGAGGAGGTTGTGATGGCGGGGTTAGTGTTGTGGTTAGGTCAAAGTGTGTGAAAGGGAACCACGGCGGCCTGTCTGCTGTGAAGGCTGAAACACTGTGGTTCAAGGACATGGGATCTGAGACGGGGAAGGTTCACAGCAGTAATTAACTCACAGCCTACGTTGTATTTGCACACTGGGGAGTAAACAATATGGCAATATTGCGAAAACGGTAATATGCAACCGACAAAAGACTACAGAGAAGATGCTTAGGTCTGAAGAAATTGTTGTTTCATTCTCAAATTTATTTTAATAATTGTCGCCCCAGTTTAAGCTAATGGCCGGATTTTGCTTCCAGGCGATTGGGGCATTAGAGAAAATAATTAGTAGCTTGTTTCTTTGAGTTGAAAAAACACTTTTGTTGCATCCCTCCATCCCTCTGTGTAAATATAGTTACATTCCTTCACTGTCCATTCAAACTACAATCCAGACACCAATCTATCCAGCTTTCCTCCAACTCAGACACCATCCGTCCATCTTATTCCTCCATCGTTCCTTTATCAATTCATCCAAATATTCATTGTCCAGCCATTCAGCCATCCATACATCCATGATCCATCTATCTGTCCTCACATGCTTCAGATCAAATAACCCATCCATCCAACCATCCATCCATCTTCTGTCTGTCCGTCCTTCAATCCACGGATCAGTCTACTCATCATCTGTCCGTCTATCCATCCATCATTCTATCCATCCATCCATCTATTTGTCTTCTGTCCGTCCATCCATCCATCTATTCATCTTCTGTCTGTCCATCCATTATCAATCTGTTCATCTTTTCATCTTCTTTCCGTCCGTCCATCCATCCATCTGTTCAAGTCCTGTCTGGCCATCCATCCATTTATCCGTCAGTCCGTCCACCCTTTTTTCTTTGTGCTCTCTGGATGGCGTTGGTTTCAAATGTCCCGGTCTCAGGTGTGAAAAGATGATTGATAGAGCAATGATTACCACGTGGAATAGAAAATACATTTTAAAATATGGTTATTATTGCTGTCTGGCGTATACTATGTTTTGCTTACTCTATGTCAGATCTAATCAAAAACCTGCCTCAGTGACTCTATTTTTCTCGAGCCATTCGGGACGAGTGCGAGACGCTCCACCAAACAGAAACAGCTCTGCCTGCTTTCATTATGTCAAATCAACACGGGAACAAAACAGTCCGACTAAATTACTCCCTAGCCCAAATGACACCAGAAAGTCTGCGAACAAATGCAACAAATGAATTATCATTACCATCGCATTGTTTGAGAGCAGGCCTAAATCTGTGTGCACACGGCAGTTGAAAGCCAACAATTCCAGAGGCAAGCTAGATGATTTCCTGGTTCATGGGAAATCAATCGCAGTTCAGCTTGATGGAAACAGAGGATATTATGTTGTATCGTGTGTGAAATTAATGGGTCTTAATCTTCTCTCTCTCTCTCTTCCTTTTTCGCCATTCTCTCTTTCTCTAATGTTAAGGGGTTCCTATTTCCCCACTAGGTGTGGGGTTTATTAGCCATTAAAAACTATTGTATTTTCAGACCCCTGGCTGGTCATTGACCCTTTGACCTCAATATAAAGGTATATATTTTAATTGGCATTTGATGGCTAATCAGTGTCAACCTTAAGATGTCTTAGTGTCTATATATAACCTTAGTCTCAAATGAGCCTGATTGACAGTTTCATGGAATTGCAGCTGACTGTTCAAATTAGGACTCTTTTGATTGTCATGTTGGGGCAGACTCTAACTAATGTTTTCGACCTGTTTCTTATTGGAGAAAGCATAATAATACAGACACGCTACATCTGCACTCCATGTGCTTCTTCTCTGTTAAAACAGTATTATTACATTCTCTATGCTTTTGGTTTCAGGCATTTGTGGAGCGGGAGCACCCAAACAAACGGTAGTCACCTTGAGAATATAATATGATTATTGAGAGAGAATGGAATCAGAAATAGATAACCTAATTCATAAAATAACTGTGAAATGGTATTTACCTAACTCAGAACAACTAATCAAATTCTATAAATGTATTTTTAAGTTCTAATAAATAATTAAACCTACTCCTAGCTTAAAATGACCATGACATATCTGTAGTGAATGTTGAACAATAGTTATTTAAATAGTTGTATCAATAAAATCATGTGCTATAAGTGATATATTCTACAAATTAAAAGTACTGGCCAGCCTGTACCTCTCTCTTTGTTAACAAGGCGTGTTAGTCAGTTTGTGCCACACAGTTGCAAAGCTAGAGCTAATAATTAATTTTGGAAAATAGTTGGAGAATTAATTAGTTTTAATTCTCCAACCTGGGAGGAGTTCAATCGAACACATTGCGACTTTAATAAGATATAACCATAATTGTATTTAAAATAACATGTATTATGGTCAATCATTTTAACCAAGGCAATCCAATAAAAAAAAAATCACCTAAATATATGTGAGTTTATTAATATTAACCGACAAATAAGAACAATTTAAAATGGTTGTTTTTACTTCATTGTTCAGGGTTGGTCACGAATTCCCAGAGCGTGCTTACGCGTGTGTCCTGTTTTGTGCGTGAGCAATGTGTGAGAATGTGAATGTGGGTACCGTGCATGTGCATGAGAAGACGTGCACTCTAAGTTGTGTGTGCACTTGTCTGTATGTGTGTCTCTGTGAGTGTGCGCTGTATATGGGCATGTGTGCCAAAGAAGTGTAGTAGTCTGTGTGTGCACAGACCTGCACTCGTGGGGATGTGTGCACTGTATGTGTTCTGAGCGAGAGGGGCAAACCCAGGGGTACGTTTATCTAGGCTGACAGAAACAATTTGCAGAGGCATCAGAGGAGAGCAGGAACCCCTCAGACAGACGGCACCAAGAAAACAGGTAACCGAAAACCCCAACACAGTGCTAAACCCACTCCAACAAACCCTCTAGCATGCTAATCAGCGCAAATCAACCAACACCCCCTAAGCCATGCTAATGGTTTCAATGTCACTCGTCAAACACAATGTTTAAAAAGGGAATCGCTAACACTATTTACTCAAACACCATCACTCAACATGTCCTCAACAGTTGAACTGTCAATGCACATATTATTCAAATTGTACACCTACAAATACTATAATATGTGTTTATGTTTATTGAAATGGCCCCACTTGACATAGCATCTACTAACATTCAAACCTTAGATTGCCACCTGACATCTACACCTAATTAATTTCCGTGGCCTAGCGCCAGTGTTACCTGAATGGCTCCACTTAACAAATGACCAATGCAAGCGCCACACTATTAGAATAACACGCAATTAACCATTGAAAGCGATTGAATGGCAATATGATTCAGTCACATGTGTCTAAAAACACAGTAGAACAGTATTCACCTAGGAAAGCTGCTAAACTGGCACATGCTCTCCATCATAAAAGATATACAAATGAAATATACAAATAATAGAGAAGTGAATTTATGATGCCCAGCATCAGCATGCTAGTTCATCAGAATAGGCATAAACAAAAATTTAAGGATTGGTTAGGTAGGTTATTTTACTTCCCACTGTAAAGTTCTGGGTTCGAACGCCAATGTTCACAGTCTACCTGTAGTTGATCCTTCAGCAAGATGCCCTACCTGCTCCTTAAAGCAGGGTTGCCGACTTTGGCTGTCTGGCTGTAGTGAGATTTTGATGCCGTGGGCTTGATCACGCATAAGCGCACTTGATCGTGTACACATATTTTGACAAAATTTACCATCAGGGTTTAAAAAAGTCTGCAGCTTAAACATGTGGCCAGAGTGGGAGGTTAGGTCTAAGTATATCTCTTGACTACACCCATGCCCTGACAACCTTCACCCAGAGAAATACTCACAATTTCACGATATTAGACATACATTTACCCAATAAATGGCAAACACTGGTTCATTCACTCGTGGAAGTCAATGACATTTGCTTCCGGTATCTAAGTGTTGCTTGGAGTCCTTCTTGGCTCCCGGCTGGGATCCTGATCAGCTGTCCACGGAGATAAGCATTGCGTACTTATCAGGGAGTCATTTTAGAGGCAGCTATGTAGAAAAACCATAAGGAACATCTTTTATTCCAATACTCTAACTAACTAACTTCTAGAGTCAAGGTAGCTTGCTTGTTTTAACCACTAATTTGACCATAATACGTTGGCCTGTTCATCTCTGTTGCTGTCGTAGTGTTTTGTCGGGAGAATTGTTTGGGTAGCATGAGAGCGTGAAGCTGAAGGTGAAAGCGGGTGTCATGAAACCCTGCTACCCTGTTAACGAAGTATGTCTTATGAAGGAACCTCACTTTCAGTATCTTTGGATAAAACAACTGCTGAAATGTCTCCACATAAACAGACCAGAGGTAAACGGAACGGGAACACGTGTAGCAGGATGGCCCGTCGGTAGGCCTTTAAACAAAAGCAAAAGAGAAAAGAGTAAGGACGCCTTGGTTTGATCTCCTAGAAACTGTAATGGCATTGCAAGCGAAAAAAGAAATACATGCAGATCATAAAACTGACAAAAGCAAGCTCGGGGGGAAAAAGTGATTTGGATTTAAATCTGACGTGCAGCAGAACGCAGCATAAGGAACGCCGGCCAGAGAACTAAGACAGAATGAGGAAATAAAAGTCCACTAAGCAGCCTTGTCTCTCTCGGCCCACAGTCCTCCGAATAACACCGCCTTCTCCGAGTCCTCAGAAGGCTGCCAATGCTGCTGCTCGAGCTATCCGCTGAAGGGAAGGTCACGAAGGGACCGTTCATAGAGATAAAAAACGTTACAAGTCTTTCAAAGGAGACCGGGTTGGTTCACTTCTCTCGGGCGTCAATGTGTTCTTGCCATTATACCGCCCCCCCCCCACTAATATTAGTTTATTCTTATATGTATGCAATTAAACACAGACGGTTTCGAAAGTATGCAAGCCAAGGAGATGTTGGCTCTAGGCTGGTGAGGTCAGGTTGGATTGAGTACCTGAGTTGCAAGGGGGGGGGGGGGGGGGGAGTGCATGTGTGAGTTAGTGAGTTGGAGTCAGAGTGCACGTGTGTGTCCAGCTTACAGCCTCGGATCAGAGTTGCTGGAGAGAGAAAATGAATAGAAAGATGGACGGATGGATAGATACAAGGTAAAAGGATGATGGGTGGACTGATGAATTATGATAGAAGATTCATGGATGGACTGAAGGATCAATAGAATATATATGACTGAATAGGAGGATGGACGGCTGGTTAGATGGAGGGTAGAGGGATCGATTCGAATAATAAATGGATGATTAGATAATGCGTGGAGGGTTAGTTAGTGGGTGGATGGCTGGACGGTTTGATGGGAAAAAAAGACTGTACGCCTGAAAATGGCAATGAGTTGCAGAAGCCAAAGCAGCTATTTAAAATGCTTCTTCCAGAGAACTCGTAGCTCCTCAAATAAACTCCTCATCCATTCCTGACCCTGAATAATTCCCATTCAAAATAGAAAGACAAAACATCCAACCGAATTTCCTAGGGGAACACTCGACACACATACAAAATAGCATCGAGTTTCTAACAGAGAGTTGCTCGTTTAAAAAGGCGGCGAGTCTGGTGTGTAGATCATCACTGAATTCCACCGCAGAAGTTTCAACCGCAACCAGAATCAGAAACACGAGGGAATAGACAAGCAGGGTTTAATGTTGATAATCCAAGCCTGTCTCACCATCTTAACTCCTCCAACCTTCCTTCTCAAGGTCCTGTTACCCTGATACTGACCTTCTCTGACCTCCACAAAAGCACAGACAACACCACATCGCTATTTTAACAGCTTTAAGTTTGAGGGTCATTTAGGTGAGTGCTGCATGCAGCGCTCAACTATTGTTCTTCATAAGTTTTATTCTTTCTTTCTTTCTTTCTTTCTTTCTTTCTTTCTTTCTTTCTTTCTTTCTTTCTTTCTTTCTTTCTTTCTTTCTTTCTTTCTTTCTTTCTTTCTTTCTTTCTTTCTTTCTTTCTTTCTTTCTTTCTTTCTTTCTTTCTTTCTTTCTTTCTTATTCTCTACAATCTTTGGGACCTATCTCCTTCCTCGGTATTTCACCTAGAGAAATATTCAGAATAGCTTGGAATCGCGTGATAATTTTCATATTTTCTAAATATTTTATACTTTTTAAGATACTCTACTTTTAAAATGTTATCTTTTTTTTTAACATTGGAGTCAATGGGAGGACGGTCTGTTAGGCCTACTTCAACTGTTTAAGACATAACTAAATCATTAAACAAAATGTTCAACCGTTTACCTTCGTTCAAACCATTTAACAAATCTACACACTTGTATCTTCAATAATATCTATGGAATTTCAATATCATTTAAACTTTCTTCAGAATCACAGTTTTTGTTTCAAACTGTCAAATTCTACAGTTGGTCCCATTGAAGGCGTCTGCCCATTCTGACACATAAATTACTTAAGACATCGTAACTCGGTCAAATTTCAACCGTTTACCATCGTTCAAACCATTAAACAAATCTACACACTTCAATGATATTCAAACTGAATTTCAATATCATTTAAACTTTATTCAGATTAACAGTTTTAGTTTCATACCGGCTTCTTTTTCAGTTGGTCTCATTGATTTACATTGACGCTGGAGCGTGAGGATGTTCAGCAGTGTTGCCAGATTGGGAGTTTTTCCCGCTGGATTGGGCTACTTTTGGAGGACTTTCAGGCAGTGTTGCCAGATCGGGCTGTTTTTCCCGCTCTATTGGGCTACTTTTAATCACACACTTGCTCGCTATTCTCTTAAACACACACACACACACACACACACACACACACACACACACACACACACACACACACACACACACACACACACACACACACACACACACACACACACACACACACACACACACACACACACACACACACACACACACACACACACACACACACACCAGCAGTGCAGGGCAATACATTTGACCTTTTACGTTTCTGCATTTTTAGCAATCCTTTGCGCTTTTCATTCTGCTGTCACTTTATTTGTTTCCAACCATTTACCTTTTGTTCAAATCCCTTCACTTGATTTAAGCCATTTAACGCTTCTTTATGTCTTAATCCATGTGGCTTTATTAAAAAATATTTTCAACCTCACTTTGTACTACAGCACTCACCGCATTTTCTGCAGGAAATGCATTTTCTAGTTAGTCATTGTTCTCATTGGGAACAATCATTTTTGCGAGGCTTGATGCCTCAAGGTTTTTGCTTCGCCTCATAAGCGCCTATATTTTTTGGTGGTGTGCCAAATGTTAAACTTAAGATAATAGACTCCTTGTGTGTTTAGATATCAAAGTTCCATGGTTGCTTTGCAACAGTAAAGATTTGCAGCACACGGCCTGGCTATTTCCTAGGGCTTGGGTTTCAGAGCCGGTATGATTGCCACCTTACTCTGGTAGAGTGGAAAAGCTTAGAGGTCATGTTATTTATTTGTTGCACAGACCTTAGCACAATGATTGGTCATATAGTGTAGAACACAATATGTATTAATGCATGGCTTCTGTTGGCACCACATGATATGTTTTTCACTCCTAAACGAAAGATAGGGAATAATAGAGAGTCAAAGCACGGGGTATACAAGCCGAGACCCCGGACAGCCAATCAGCATTCGCCGCCAGAAACATCCCTCTCCTCCCCCCCTCCCTCCCTCCCTCCCTACTCTCTCTCTATTTTATACGCTCTCTCCATCGCTATCGCTCTGCACCCTTCCCCTCTTTCTTATCTCGACCTCACAAAAAACATTTTTCATAGTCATAGTCACTCTCCTCCTCTCCGAAAGAGACTACAAATGGAAGCGTAGCCGGTAGCTTTCTGCACAGTCTACAACGACAGCAAAAACAAAACACATCATCAACAACAACAACAACAACAATGCACCACAGTGGAGGAAAAATGTGTCAGAATGAATTGGTTCACTGTGAAGAGCTCAGCAAACGCTCCCGCTCCCGCCTGCCGGTCCATTGAAGAGGGAGTAGCAGTCATCCGGGTGAAGTGTGCCACTAATGGCCCATTACTCTTTTATTATTGTTGACGTATTCCGAGCACAGATATACTGCCTCGTACTGCCGAAGGAGAACGGATGGACTCGGACCGGGAGAAAAGTCCTCTCGCGTGATAACGGAGGACCAACGGATGAAAAAAACATGTAGTCAATTAAAAACAAAAAGGAATTTCAAGGGCAGAGCGGGGGGAAAGTTACCGCAACGGGGGGCGATAGGAAAATGAAAAATGGGTAGTGATAGAATAATGCCCCGGGAGAAAATAGTTCCTGCGGTGCGCTGCGTCATCCTTGCTGAGCCTAAGACAATATCAAGGCAATCCCAGCGCAGCATTAAACAGGCCCCCTGGTGCGCCGCATGTGAACAGATAGCATCTCAACAACAGACCTCTAGGAGAGGTCACTGATGAGACCCGTCGAAGGAGGAGGGGGGAGGAGAGGAGGAGGAGGAGGAGGAGGAGGATGGGGGTGGAGGAGGAGGATGGGGAGAAGGAGGAGGATGGTAAGAAGGAGGAGGTGGAGGAGAAGGAGGAGGTGGAGGAGAGGAGGAGGAGGAGGAGGAGGAGGAGGATGGGGGTGGAGGAGGAGGATGGTAAGAAGGAGGAGGTGGAGGAGAAGGAGGAGGTGGAGGAGGAGGAAGAGAGGATGGGGAGGAGGAGGAAGAGATGGAGGGGAGAGAAGGAGGAGGATGAGGAGAGGGGGGTTGATGGAGTTGGGGAGAGAAGGAGGAGGGAGAGGGGAGGAGGAAGATGGGGGAGAAGCAGGAGGAGTAGTAGGAGGAGGAAGGGGAGGAGGAGGGGGATGCTGAGAGGGGGGAGATGGAGTTAGGGAGAGAAGAGGGGGGGAGGGGAGGGATGAGGCGGAGGAGGTTTCTTCTGCTCTCTGCGTTTCTCCTCTGCTACCCTGATTTCACTGAGCCATAGTGCCGAAATAAATCCACAAATGAATAATAAACAACAAGCACATAATAATAAATTAGATTATGATTTCAGAGGGGAAGCGACGGTTGACAGTTTAAATTATTAAACTGCACTGATTTTGTAAATCCTTAAGAATGTGTTTGTGTGTGTGTGGGCGGGAGAGTATTTGTTTCAGATATTTTGTTTATATTTAGAATATATTTAATCAGAATGCAATGAAACGGAAATAAGTAATCTATTGAGAACAAACATGATTGTGGTGCTCCGAGTGGATGATGGCCGGTTTAAGCAGCCTCACCTGGCCGAGTCAGACTGATTTGACTCTGGGGCATGGGAGAGGCAGCACATCTGTTGTGCATTGAGAAATCAATGTGCACAGGTTAAGCCACCTCACACGCTCAAGGACGGATTTTCCGGCATGGTAGCATCATGTTCCATCTCCTGCTCCGCATCACTATACACATCCTCTGCAATAAAGCGGTTTCAACACCACCACCCTGCGGCCTTGGTCTGGGGGAGCAGCCACCTATGGCTGAATGAAACAGCCATAGGTAGCGTGAAGCACGGGCATTGCTTCAACGATAAACAGTACATGGTCATGGAGAGCATTGAACCGATCATAATTAAATCAGGATTTAATTAAAATGAATGCCATTTCATTTTGAAATCATTTCAACTATTGACTCACATAAGTGTACACATTATTGAAAGCACACATAACAAGATGAATACTATCATTTGATTATTTATTTCTTATTATAATATTCGTCTTTAGTTCCTTTTGTTGGCCACATCCTCGCGTGTTCCTCAGAGTCTTAAGTATTTGCGTTTCCCAAGCAGCCGGTTTGCTAGATCCCTGGTATTTCCTGGCCGCTATCTCCCTCTATTCTTTTCTCTCAGTATTCTCCCTATGTCTCTTTGACAACCTTTGACGGTGGAATCCCCTACAAACCGAGCTTTAGTGACGATAGCACTGCGTAGGTGGGATGGTGGTGTGTGTGTGTGTGTGTGTGTGTGTGTGTGTGTGTGTGTGTGTGTGTGTGTGTGTGTGTGTGTGTGTGTGTGTGTGTGTGTGTGTGTGTGTGTGTGTGTGTGTGTGTGTGTGTGTCTGTCTGCTTGTGCATGTGTGCGTGTGCGTGCGTGTTGGTGATCACCATAGGGTGCCCTGCCACTGCCTGTATATTGCTGTGCTACACACGCACATCACACAAAACCAATCGCTTTGTAAATGAGATCAGTGGGTGGCTAATAATACGCCGCCCCGGTGTCAGCGATTCGTACCGCCGACCAACCCCGGGCGTCCGTGGAAACCTCTTGCCTCCAGCGGCAAACCCACGGCCACCCCTACTGCGCCGCTGCACAAGAGCCGCGCCCACTGCTGCCCGTAATTTTGGCTCCGGGGGATAAAAACTGTAGAAGAAAAAAATTTGGGATATGTTTGTAATTTTTTTCGTACTTGGGTCTGGCGGAAGTTTAGCATCCTGGCGGAATTTAACTGGGGAGGAAGGGAAGATATTTGTGAAGATTTCTTTGATTCAACGCCGTTATAATCCTGTATTCATTTTTCTTTTTTTGACAATATCTAAACATGTTAAATATTTCACATTTCACATGTTTCTCGCTAAATAATTAGTCAAACGAGGGGCAATAATGCTTGGTGCCTATTTTAAATCGGTTGAATGTGCGAAACGGACTGGCGCAAGTTTAGCATCCTCAGAGGTCAGCGGTGCAGACATACTTCATTAGCCCTCATTAGCTACCGTTATGGAGTATTTACACTGGCCAAGGAACATGGATACATCAGCGTTAGGCCAACACTATTCATACTTACCTAAATAAATGAATTCAGATCTGTCACTGTCTCAATATCTCGGTTAAATCTTGCCATCCCCTCCCACCTTCTCCCAATGAAGTCATTGCTCATTCCAAATATGGAGTCCTGGTAGCAGTCACCAGGGCAACAGATATGCCACTGGTTGTGTTCAAATCACAAACGATACTGAGAGTAACACTATGTTTGACACATCCTGTGCAGAAGGTAAATAAATAATTTGTAAGCAGGAGGGAGAAAAAATAAAACCCACTCTGCATTCACTCCTGTTCTGTTGAAGAGGTGTTGATTCAACTTCATCTGTTTCTCCCTTATGTTTTTCCCTTAACATAGGCGTTAATCAAACAAGAAATATGTATTTGCCAGGTAGAGAGCATGTAGGCAGGAGGTAACCAACAAAGCATCTTCACATAACTGGTAAGTTTGTTGAACGGTAGATGCAATTAATGTGTCTGCCCACCAAACATGTCATTGATAACCAAACTGTCCACTAATGGCAGCTACAGTATTCATAGTACTCATATCAATAATACGAAACTAAGGCACAGTATATCTTTTACAGACCAGTACTTAGGCAAACTGTCGTATAGACATCGATTTATATAAATTGTTGGTCCATGTTCTTCATTGTTTAAGGTTTAGATATAGATTACAGTGCAATATCATATATACAAATTCATGTATGTATGGTATACAATTTGGTTACCTGTTCACAAAGATGCCAACCTACTTTAGCAGCTCAAGCCAGTACTCTTTGCCCCTGATAATCTCCAAAGAAAAGGCTTCAAAAAGGCTTCAAGGCTTAAGATGCAATAAATCTTCAATAGAATTCTTTGAATGGAGCCTTTATGAGCATAAAGCTGTTCTTTTAGGGATGCAGGTTTCTTTGTGTGGCTAATATTGGACTTAAAAACACTAAATAGTTTCTTCAGGTTTCCTGTGCTGCTTAATCCATTTGATAAGTGGTTTTCTTTCCCTGATCAACACACACCCACCCCCTCCTACCCACTCTCTCCCCCATACTCCCTCTCTCTCTCTCTCTCTCTCTCTCTCTCTCTCTCTCTCTCTCTCTCTCTCTCCCCCATACTCCCTCTCTCTCTCTCTCTCTCTCTCTCTCTCTCTCTCTCTCTCTCTCTCTCGCCGTCTCTCTCTCTCTCTCTCTCTCTCTCTCTCTCTCTCTCTCTCTCTCTCTCTCTCTCTCTCTCTCTCTCTCTCTCTCTCCCATACTCCCTCTCTCTCTCTCCCTCTCTCTCTCTCTCCTTCTCTCTCTCTCTCTCGCTCCATTTCCTCCACATTTAAGGTCATTCACATTTAACCCGCAACCCAACACCACGTGTGTATGGAGGTGCCATTTCATATACCAAAGTGTGACCTCATTTAAAAGTTTCACACCACTCAATTAGAAAAGGTCACCAGAACATTCTACCAGGTACTACTCATTGCTATTCAAGCTCAACCTCTTCACTTCCCGTGTTTTTTTTTTAAATCGAAGAAAGTATGAAATGTCACATAAGTAATCGCTCTGACAACTTAATTCAAATTACCACAAGTAGGTTTTTCTTATTGTATTTCAGGGGGATTTATATTGAATAGTTCTGCTGTGAGACCTTCCACAATAGAATGAAGGTGCTAAACGAAATCAGTTGGCATACATTTATGCCATGACTCGCTGGGAGTGATGCTATATTCAGTCCCCATTTTGAGGAACCGAGAACAGGCTTTAATAATTGCTGCTGTGTAATAAACACATGACTCAATAATCACTACACACTGTACAACACTGTAGAAAGTGATGTTCAGTTATTAAGGTTGGCAATATTGAATTTCAAACCCAGATCTTTTGCTCAGAAATGTACCGATACTTGGGCAGATGCTCATTAATCGGATATGACTCATGGAGATGTTTGCAAGGCTAACAACTGTGCGCAATTTTAACAATTTATTCCCGGATCAATATGGTGATCGAGTTACGGCAATTTATGTAAACAGAGAGCAGCCAATCTAGCCACGGTAAAAAAAAAAAAGTTGTAATTTAATGCGCCAGACCCGTATCTTCGATAGAAGAAGAGTTGATGGACTTGAATTGAAACATTGCTCTCTTTATGTTTGGGGGGGGGGGGGGGGGGGGTAAAAGAACAAAGTCAAAACTTAACAGCTGAGCACATACCAATCTAATCAACAGAGCAAATTTATCTGGGTCCGATCTAAGTCCATTATCAGCACGGAGCTACCAACAGCTGCTGTCTTGTAATGGGAATCCTAATTAGACACATTCATTATCCCCGTAAATGAATGAAAGTGAGAACGATATATAAGCCTTTATTGTCAAAATCAATTGAACCATGCTAGACATAATGGGCGCCTGAATTACAGGCGAGGCGACTAGCCGTGTATCGGTAATGTACTCTGAGATGAAACTCCGTCCCGTAGGATAACCCCCCACCGCCACCAGCACCCCTCCCTCCTTGCAACCCCCCCCCGCCCCCCCCCCCCCCCCCCCCCATATCATCGAGCAGAGCAGGCGTTTAAGACCGAGAGTTTGTGGAAGACAAGCAAACACCAAACACCACCCTGGCCTCCACCACCACCACCACCACCACCACCACCACCACCACCACCAACACCACCACCACCACCACCACCACCACCACCATCAGCAGCAGCAGCAGCAGCAGCAGCAGCAGCAGTCACACCCCTGCCGGTGATGAGGTTTTTATCTGCAGGCCCCAGGGAGGAGCGAAGTGTTTGAACAGAAGTCAGACAGGCACAGAGATAGCCTACCATTACCAACACCGTCACCATCCATCTCCGAGACTTGTTCTGTTTACACTCAGGGGGGTCCCGCTTGGAATGATGTTCTCCCCCAGACCGCGCCTGTCCTGGGCCCCTAATGGGCCCCCAATGGGCCCCCCAACGGGGTGGTGGTGGTGGTGGAGGGGCCGGTCGGAGGCAGATAGACGTATGTATGTTTGAAGGGATAGGGAACCCTCTATCTGTGTGTATTGATATTTATATATAGATATATACGTTTGTCCATCTGTCTATCCGTCTATATCCATCTGTCTATCTATCTATATAGGTCTGTCTGTTTGTCTTTCTGTCTGACAGTCTCCCCGTCCGCCTGTTCGCCCATCTGCCCGCCTGTCCATCCATCCGTCCGTCCGTCTGTCTTTGTGTCTCTGTGGCTCCTTGATAACTCCTGCCTTAGTTCCTGGTTCTGGCAGAATCCTAAGAACCAATTCTCCATAGGACCTGAGAAAGAGGAAACCGATGAGGGAAATTCTGTTGATGAGTTCATAATGCTGCCAAAACGGATTCTGTTTCTGCTATGAAATAAGTTCCATCGTTATAGGAATTAAAAAATGTGGATCATTCAAATAAATATTAAATAGACGTACTAACCCATCAAATTTATTTGCACTTTTCGAACGTGGCCAGAGACGCTAGAGCACGCCTCACGTGCACTACACACATGCACAACAGCACTACAAACGCTCCTACTGAGTCAAAAGTACTGCCATTATTTCAGGAAGAGGGGAATGGGAGGCGTGCTGCCAGGATTTTAATGAAGTGGGTGGAGAAGCATGTTTCATTGGCTGTTTGTCCTGCAGTAATCAGGTCAAAAATCTGCCAGTCTGCACTGAAACAAACCTCCCGGGGTTTGTATCAGCCAACATCATGGGCCGATGACATCTTGTCGACACGGCAGCCAACTAGGTGGACGTTTTGGGGCATGCACGCCGGAAAGATGTCAGGTGGAAAAACATCTCCAGGTCCACCCACTGCACTTGTTTGTTGTTGCTCTATGAACGTAAATAAAGTTATTATAGCTGGCTTTCCGATCCCGGAGATCTGGGTCTCCTCAGGCCCTCATTAAAATGGTCTCAAGTTTTATTTAGAACATTTTATGTTAACGGCACGATGCGGTTATCGAAAAATGCTAAGTCAAATAATTAGGGCTGAGCAACTTATAATATGACAATAATACTAGTGCCAGCAGTGCAACCTAAAATACTATTTAGCATCTTTCTCTGTGAATACTCTATGATTCATCTCCTGATTAATCATATTATAACAATAAAGTTCACTAGCCTGCGGTTTACCCTAAGTATCCAATTAGGGAGGGAAGAGGTGAGTACCAGTAGTTATCAAACATCCAACATCAATATGCAACATTGCTACTTCCAGCTTTAAAACATCCAACATAGGAACAGCCAAAAATTAAACATCCAACATAAATTCATCCAACATGAATTCAACCAACATGAATTTATCCAAAATCAATACATTCATACATCCAGCATCAATGCACACAACATGAATAAATCCAACATTAAAACAAACAACATTAATGCATCCAAAAATATTATTGAAACCAATCGAAAATCAATGCATCAATAAATCCAGCATCAATTCATCCAACATTAATGCATCCATCCTCAAAACATACCTTCACCATTGATACTTTACACATTTAATATCAACCATCAAACATCTGTGCATCCAACAACTGTACATCATCCAACGACAGTACATCCAACTCCAATCTGTCACTGCTCAATATAACAACACACACACAGTTTGTTACAGGAGACAGAGCATCTCAGGGGATACGCAGGAGGCAATATGCGAGTGTGAACGACAGCATGAAATTGAAATTGACTTTTTCACGCTATTAGTTCACTTCCACAGACATATTATACAAATCAGTATGCAAAAGGTTTCCTAAAAACAATCTTTCTTTTTCCATTTTAAAACACGATATAATCAATGTAGTTTCCTGATGCGTGTTCGTGACGCTTGTTAACAAAACTAACATTCTAACAACATGATATTGCATTTTATTAAAAGGGAAATTAAGGTATTAAACAAGGAGTTTCCTCTCATATGTCTGACTTGAATAAGGATTCAAATTCAAGTTAAAAATCACACAAATAAAATGCACTCTGCAATTACACTGTAGTTTCAAATCTTTAATGTTATGTCATCTGATATCCATTTGCCTTTTTAAATTCTCTCATGAAGTCTTAAAGAGGCTCTAGACTTGCATCCTTCCTTATTATTGGTAGAAGAAGTTGTAGTAGAAGTAGTGGTGGTAGAAACCAGTGAAAATAAACCTAAAGTGTACAACACATTCCTATATTATACACAAACAAACCAGTGTTCCAGGTTGGTCTGGAGTCCCTTTATCTCACTAAATGACAATAACCTTTGAGTAACACATGTTTTAAACCAGTCAAGCTTCCTATTATTTCGCAGCAAACCTTACACTCGACTGTAGTGCTTTCTCTGTGTGAGGCAACAAAGAACATTAGAACCTTCCTCGGGTGTAATTGGGTTCCTCCCCCGAATGTTTGAGATAAATGACTTTTTTTCGGTACATTTTGTCGTCTAATTGCTGCTGTTTGTGCACAGTGGGGAAAGAGTAAAAGCCAGTGCACCATGAGTATAGACTCATTATATAAAGCAAACGACTTCTATCGCCTTAACATCCAGCTTTCTAGTAAGAATAGCTTTGATGCTAAAGAGAGAGAGAGAGAGAGAGAGAGAGAGAGAGAGAGAGAGAGAGAGAGAGAGAGAGAGAGAGAGAGAGAGAGAGAGAGAGAGAGAGAGAGAGAGAGAGAGAGAGAGAGAGAGAGAGAGAGAGAGAGAGAGAGAGAGATTTATTCCTTAGGACATCTTACTATAATGATCATGTAGCATTTAGTTAATACCGTACCGTATTATAGATATAATCCTTAATTTAATAGAGCGTGTTAAGAAATGTATAAATTGTTCCTTCATTAACTGTCAGTGAAACATGTTGGTATACTGAGAATGAGCTTTTTAAGGCCAATTAAGAAAACCGCCTATCTGTCGAGGTACTTAAATGACCAATAATAGATAGGTTGTGCCCCCTTAATGTGGGCCGCATAACGGGTGTATAATGTCCCCTAATGTGATTCCTAATGATGTACACATACTCCTAACTCCTCATGGTTATCACATTTATCATAAACTAATTGTTCGTGAAGATATGTGAGCATATCGTTTTGTGTTTTTCACTCTCATTTTTGACTGCACCACCAAAAAAAACGAAAAAGGTAATGTCAGCAAAGCACTGCAAACACATTTCTTTAAAATAAAATTAAACAGTTACATATACATAATGCAACGTTATTAATGAGGCAATCCCGCTCCGTATTACCCCCCCCCCCCCCCCCCCCCCCAGTGAAGCTGACGTATTCTGATGAAGTAATCTTCCGCAGACAAAAAAATAAAATCTCCCCTCCCACTGATACTATTTTTAAACGCTGTCCCCATCTGTCTCCCCTCCACAACAATATTGCCCGATGAACTTTCATTTTCCCGGCCGTTAAATAGAAATGAATGTGCGTTCCAACACAGGTGGGAGTCACGCCTAATTGACCCGCGTTTCTGCGTGTCTCCGTTGCGTCCACCTGGGCTCTGGCTGCTTAGCATACGCCCACACATATTCATTTCCCCTCCATCCAATCATCTGACAGTTAACTCAAATTCATTTCACCTCCTCCCAATCGACTGACAGTTAACTCCCTGATGGATGGATC
The DNA here is from genome assembly GCF_026213295.1 of Gadus chalcogrammus. Taxonomy (NCBI): domain Eukaryota; kingdom Metazoa; phylum Chordata; class Actinopteri; order Gadiformes; family Gadidae; genus Gadus; species Gadus chalcogrammus. Next base: position 6,134,701 of record NC_079427.1, on the reverse strand, counting down.
CCGGACTGCATCTCTCCCTCGCACCGTAGCGTTTGCGTTTAGCCGCCATCTGGGATAGGGGGTGTTGTTAACCCTGTTGCTCAGAATCTGGATTGAAGTTACCTCTTACATAGCACCCCTGGATTTTAGAGCAAATGTCTTATGAGGATGGTGATGGGCCAAAAACACAATCAAATTCAAACCCCAAAAAATGAAGAAAATTTTGGAAAAATTAACTGGCGATTTGACAGAGGAATGTCTTCTGCGTGTCCTCTTCAATATGCAACAGGCTACTGTCGGAGGGAGGTAATTGACAATGTGCAGGGGGTCTAATTTGTTGAGCTAAATGGGAAGAAATTCTGAGGCAGTTTCAATAGAGGTTATGCGCATGTTTAATTGACTATCTATGTATTGCCACCAGTTTCACCATTCGCCATAAGGTGAATTCATCTGGCGCCTGACAGAACCTAAATTGGAAAGTAGATCGAATAATCTGACAGAAACAGAATCAACATGTCCATTTTGCCTGCTCCTGCCAATGTCTCTACACTCATTAAGGAAAGAGATGGCAACTTAGAATCGCAGCAATATGATATTAAAACTTTTAATAACACTCGTTCAAACATGCATGGTTGAATTTCTTTCTCTTTGAAATGTGATGTTGGGGAGCATTTTCTATGTAACGCCAAACAGTTCTTCAACTCTTTCTGGATATTATTAGATGTTAATGTTGGATGTTATTGGAGAGTAATAGATTTACAAACATAGCTACAGGCAGGCATAAAGATAGATTGATTGAGTGTAGGAAAGGTTTAAAAACAGAAGAACGATACATAAAGAAGGGGTAAGAGAGAGTGAAAGTAAGACAGAATTGGAGAGGGAGAAGCGAGAAAAAAAAAAAAGGCAAATCTTAAGATTTCAACTACACAGACATCATGAACGTCAAGCAATTTATACTAAAGTTAGCATGATGCATCAGAGAGAGAGAGAGAGAGAGAGAGAGCCTGTGGAAAAGGAAGAGAGAGTCAGTGAATAAAAGAGAGAGAAAGTCTGTGCACGTGGGCCTTTGATCTTCAACGTTGCAGAGAATAGAGATGCTGTACTATTATGGTGCGTAGCTCTTTGAAGGCAGAAGGCTAAGGAGACGAGAGGGGCCTGTCCAGCAGCCTGCGTGTGTTTACATCTTCAGGGGCGTACTTACACCTCATTATACATGAGGCTCGGCTCAAAGGCATTCTCATGCAAACCGGGGGGAAAAGGTGCAGTCACTTCAAACGATAAGCTGCGATACGACACATTGTACGACAAAAGATAATAGTCTGTTACGTATTTTAAGCACATAAGCTGCCCCCACCTAGCCACTAGGTAGCAGGATTGAACACACAAGCTGCATTACCCTCACATAGCCACTAGGAAGCAGGATCGAACACAGGTGACAGGTGAGGGGCGCGGAGCCATTAAGTCACACCGGCCACGCCCACTTCACATAGGCCACGCCCACTTTATAGAATCCAGCGCGGAGTTCAGATTTAGGCCAGAAATAATAGGTAGCCCCGCTGAGAGGACCGGGCCTGAGCCCGGGACTCGAAGTAGTGCACGATATTATTATTATTATCGTTAGATACAATTCCCTCCCTTTTGCTTCATAGTTACCATACCGAAATAGGCCTACTTTAACAAATAAAGTGAGTTCAAAGCGACCAAGTATTGGACTACTTTCTTCAGAAGAAACGCAACAAGTCACTTCACTTCAAAAGACTGCCGTTCCGTTAATGACACTTAGAAATGAGCATTAGACTGGGGGAGATAGTGCGGGGGAGCTTTAGACATAGAGATAGAGAACACAGGAACTATCGGATCCTGGGAACAATACTTTTATCTGTCTCCTCTCTCTTACTACCAATCCAAGACACGTCGAAACGCACCAAAATCAGGGTTCGTTTTGTTCCAAACTGATCAAGGAAAAAGAAAAAAAGGTTTGGGCGAATGGAAAACAAGCATCCCAACATCGTCTCACCCAAAACCCCCAGTACTTTCTCACGGAGCGAAACGCGCTTGGGTACTCAACACCTTGCAGTGCGTTAGCTCTTTTTTCATTAGCTTCGCGGCAAGGGAAAACACTTTGACACCGCTTAATCACTTTGTCATTGTGAATGATGAGGCGTTGCGTCGCAGCCTTGATTGTGAACTTGGTACGAAGATCAATTCCGCTGGCGGCTGACATTGCTCTATCCATGGCGTCACATATTATCAATGAAGGTGTCACCACCGAGCAAATCAACCCGGTCGGGATCCAAGGCGTTTTATTTTTTCCGGTTTAATGCTGTATCACTATAAGCTACAGCTAACGTTCAGGGAACACAGCTTAGCTTAGGCAACATTATTGCTACATCTTCCTGAATTTTGAAGCAATCATTCTAATACTCAATACTAACCCCAGAATAATGGATCATCTATCATTGTCACTGGGTTTTAATCAGGGAAAGAACAGATGAAATCATCATCACTTTTATGTTAAGGGATTATAGTAGCATTGTCAATTTTGTGGTGTGAATGTGTTTCAGGGCAGAAATAGTTCCCATTCAATTGTTGTTATTAAAGTGGATAAAAATATCTAAGATGAAACAGACACGTTGATACACTGTGAGTAGGGTTTAAGGTAATATGCATTATGTTTGAAAACCTAAATTCAATCAAACTACCACTACATCAGTCTGTATTATAAGCCATTATGCTAATATGTATTTTTTTTACTTTATTATAATGTTTGTAGCATTATTATAGGGTGCTATTATAATGATGAACAACAGCAATTAAATCATTATTGCTTCATGAATATTTGAATAGTTCCTCACAGGTGATTACAGCGTTTTCAGAATACATTTAATGAAAGTAATGCTTTTACGTGTTGGTTTGATTTTCTTAAGGTGTTTTTTGTGCAAATGACTGTCAGAGGAAATACTTTTCGTAATTACATTTTATAACCTGGCGTGCATATTTAATAAAAAATTAGACTACATATTTTTCTCGTTTCAACATTTGCACAAGAAGATCATTTATTACAACAATCTCATTTACCATTAGGTAATAGTTCAGCTAAAGATAGGAGTGGGATATTATTTCCCAAGTCGTGGCAATTACTCCGACACACACTTACTTTCAGTGAACCGTGACCACGACGGTGATTAGAATACAGTGGAATGAGGACCCCGGTCACATAGGCAACGATTAATGGATATGTCCGGGGGTCACACGACAAAAGCAGTAGGCCTAAGCCATTCCCTTTGTATGACTGCCACCTCACTCAAAAATAGTTTCCTGGATGGATGGATGGAGGGCACTGATTTTGCTGAGGGCTGCAATGCTGGTGAGGGGGCAGGGGGGAGTGATGTTTGAGATGGTCCGGACACAGCAGGAAACCCATCTCCTATCGCTCTGAAGATATGTCCTGCTATTCCATCATGCACACAGTATTTACCAGAAGCCTCACTAGAATACTAAGCGATGGTTATAAGCATAACGTTTTTTATTGTTGCCGTGATTAGATATTTTATCCCCATGTAACGAGCCCAGTCTCTGAGGCCAATGGAAACAATAAAATGTGCAGTGCCTCGACGTTTTCTATATTCAATGTTTATTTTATTACCCTGAGCCAATTACATTCAAAGTACATAACCTTCGCTCACTTAACTGTTGTATATTATTTTGGTATTTTATTTATATATTCCTCTTTATACCCCTGCGTTTTATATTTTTTGTTATATTATTTTATTGTTTTAATTCAGTCAATTCTTTCTGAGCAAAGCAATTGTAATGAACTACTCGTCCAGTATAGAGTTACAAACCAACGTTTAAAGGCACAAGCCCAAGTCTAAACTACAAGTTGAGTCTTAAATTACAAGCCCCGGTGCAAAGTCACAAGCCCCAGTCTATTAAAAGCTTTATAAAAAATGACAAGCCCAGTTTGATGTTTACAAACCAGTCTAACAGGTAAGCCAAGTCAAATGCAGTGAACTGAACCAGAGAAGTCTCTTTTATCGTCCTCATCCAACTTACCTCATCAAAGCCACCACAAATCCGCCACAGGATGTCCTCCACCGAGCTGTGAAGACGACGGCCGACTCACCCCGGCCTCCGTCGACACAGAGCCGTGCACAGCGTGCACAGCGTGCACGAGCAACAGATCACCGCTGCATGAGTTGTTTATGTGCTGCGCTGCAGTGTTCCGAAGTGAGGTGTTGCTGGCAACCCCATGTCTGGCACAAGAAGGAGCATCCCAAGCAAAGGCTCTAAGAAATCTCATTTGTGCTTTTCAAGCCTTAAGCTCCTTGTCTCTAATCTATCCCACTCGATGTGGAGGTGTGCAGCAGCTCTGTGAAACACGCTTACCTTTCATAGCAGTGATTGCATATTGTTCTTGCCAAAAGGCCGGAAAAAGTGTTTGGTGAGATGTTGCACCCCCCACCCCCCAAACAGCAAAGCTGTTGACAAAGCTGATTAAGGAGGGGTAGGGGTAGGGGGTGGGGAGCAAGGAAGAACTGTATGGCTTCTGTTGGCTTTATATGTATGCAACATAACACCATTGTGCTCGAGGTTGGTGTCTGGCAAAAAGGTATTTTAAGTGACAAAAGAGGACGGGTGACCCAGGCAGTGTGTGTGATTATGTTTTTCTGCTTTCCCTGAGGGGCTGCTCCAACACACCGCCAGAAATTCATCACAGTTGTTTGCTTTTTATTTCTCTTAGTCAAAGTAAAAAAACAGCAGTCTATTGTCATGCAAGTTGGTGTTGTAAACGCCAGTTTTATCTTGCATTAGCCTATCCTTCCTTTAATTTAGCTGAATTAATGCATATTACTCTATCACATGTGCTGTATATACAGTGTATATATATATATATATATATATATATATATATATACAGGGGATGTATGAATTACTTTAAATATTTGAACCCATTGTACCATTGGAAAAATAGATCGATTTAATTTCAATCTTGGCCTGAATATTTAACCAGAATGAGAAATTAAAAAAGCGGGTCATTAAGAATTTTGAATCATCACCTTGAATCATATGAAAACCGAAGTACAATCGTAATGAACTAGCTACATCTCATTCTGCTTCAACCACATATTAAATTAAACCAGCTCTACCCAGATGAGAGGCAAACACTCTGGTAATATGTTTGACCTAACAAATGAGAGTCATTGAATGATTTTTTTGTTAAAACTCATTATTTTCGTCTTCTTCCGCTCGCCTTCCCAATCCAAAGCCCAGCGTGCGGTGCGTTAGCTTATTAGCTGAGGAAGTAGCCAGTCTCTCCTGACCCTTGATGAAGTCCCGCTCTAATGAAGAGATCCATCCACCTGTCGTCCTTCCCTGATTACATTCAAGGGGTTAATCTGAGTGCGTGAAGCACCCCCAACCTCATTAGTTGCCTAATAGTGTTAATACTTATTAAATATGCTACATTTCCTCATCACAGCTTGATCGCTTGGAGGCCCACAGGCCAGATCGCCCACACCCGAGGTGGAAGCCTTTGCACTGTAACTGTCGTTCATGTTGTCTGTTAGAGGGATAAACCTTGCAGCTCGACATCTCTCAGTGAAACATTAGTGTTGGTAAATCAGATCATGTTTACGATATCCATACATCGTGGCGAATTGCCTTGCTGTGTCCAGTACCGCTAAGTAGGGCTTTTAGTTGGTGAGCTTGACCAACTTTAGTTAGTTGGTCAAGCTGCCTTCGAGGGTCAATGGAGAGAGTGTTGGTCTTCAAATCCCGAGACTCACCAGTGACAGCGTGGAAGGCGGAGGAAGTATGGCACAGTTGGACACACAATAAGGCTGGTCTAGTATTTGTTATGATGTTTGACCCCCAACTGAAAGGTTCTGGGTTCGATTCGTAAGATCACTTATCCCCTATCTGCTCCAGTGCTGCTTAATGACATGTAACTGGAATCAATGAAGTCCATTCGGACATCTGTTAAATGTCTGGTAAATTGGTTCATCAACAAAGGCCATGTTTTTCAGATACATTTCCTCAAGGTGGATGTCACAGCAAATGATCTGTGAACAGCCAATAAGTTTTGAGTAGGATAGTGCTGCTCTGCTCATGTTTTTGATGAATGGTGGTAATAACCAGGGCCACTTCGAAAATCACAATCATTATCTTGGCACTGATCCACAAATACAGTGGCATGATTGGTCAAGCATCCGGGAAAAGACTGATTTAATGTATCGTAAATTTCAATCACTCGTCCAAAGTGACTTACAGTACATTTAAGGCTGATTACTAATCACCTCAGATAATCTGTACCAGAGGAATATCTTTGTGGATTACTCAGATGAGGCTGCAGCTTTTATATGTAAAACAAGTCGAACTACAAAAGAACAGCAACAACACTGGCAACAGGCAAGGCCGTATCCAGGGAGGCACCGTCCCCCAAGAAACATTCAAATTATTTTCTTTGTTTTGAAAATATAAAAAGATTGAAACTCATGGTTTGAGCCTTTTATTTTATTTTATTATGCCCAATCATGGATTGTATTAAATTGCCAGTTTCTTTCTTATTTACCATTTCATTGTATGAAATGGCAGAGATTATGGATAATGTGTTCACAGTTTAGCAAATTGTTGTTTTTATTTACACATTAGCACAACTTTAGTAATAATAATAATAATAATGAATTTTATTTGTAATGCACTTTATATTGAGCAAACAATCTCAAAGTGCTACATAAGAAAAAAAAAGAAAAGTAAAAGTTAAAATTTGGAGAGAGAACGTCTCTCCAAAGGAAACAACTAATGAAAGGCTTTTTTAAAAAGGTAGGTTTTTAGGCCTTTTTTAAAAGTGTCCAGGGTCAGTGGTGCTCTCAGGTGGTCAGGGAGAGCATTCCAAAGACAGGGAGCGGCGTGACAGAAAGCTCTGTCTCCCATGGTTCGGAGTTTGGTCCTTGGGATCTGCAGGAGGTTTGCCTGCAGATTAGTGGGCAGCCGGAGCGTCTCTTGTGCTCTGCCCTCATTATCTCCAGGGGTCCTATCTCCTTCCCCCCCAGCCCTACCTGATCCCCGGGGCATGTCATGTTGTACTTGTTATCTCTGAGAGTAATTATGACACAAAAGGAAATATAACGCTCTGAAACAAACTTTCTTATGAAGTTTTATTTTATTTAATGTGAGAATCTATACACCAACAGCTAAATGTATCTCAGTCTTTTTTTTGTCTAATACATCTCCTTACTTATTCACATTGTCTGTGAGTCTCTTTTCTCTTTACTAAACCTCTCCAGGCCTTCCCTCTCCCCCTCTCTCTTCTCATGTCCCTCATCTCCTCTCGTCTCCTGGTAACAGAAATACAAAGTTTTTTCTTTGTTTATCTAAATATTTCCCAGGCACACTCAAGCCCACCTGATGTACCTGAAGAAATGAATAGACTTCTCTCAATAGCTTCCCCTGTATGGCTTCAGAAGTTTTATAACATTAACGTAACAATCAGGAATTGTCAGTGTATCAGTGCATTGTTTATCATTCTGCTCCTTGCTGACAACGTGTCTCTATAAATCAATTTTTCTCTCTTCTCACCTCTGGCCTGCTTTTCTCTTCGCTCTTGGCTATCGTCTCCCCTGCTCTCCACCAGTCATCTTTCTCCTCTCCGCTCCTTTGCCCCTCTCTTCTCTCCAGGTCTCTCCTCCTCTGCTCTGTTCCTGTGTTCTCCTCTCTAGGCATCTCTTTTCCTCTCCCCCTGGTCTCACGCCGTCTCTTCTCCTATCCTTTCTTCTAATCTCTTCTCCAGTGCTCGCCTCCACCTCCCTGCACTCCAGTAGTCTTCTCATCTCCTCTCCTTTCCTCGGCTCTCATGTCCTTTCCAGATCTCCCCCTTTCTCCTCTGCTCCCAACTTACTTTTCTTCCTTTCTAAATAACTGAGAAGTGGTTGGTGTTGCGGCTATACTTCGGCTTCCGGCTACTTTTAAATGCCGTCTTGAAAGAACTCTGAATGCTCTATTCACGTCATGTTATTCCCTGGTTAAAGAATTCCATGACAACCGTGGTCACCGTTGGGGCGCTGGGGTCCAATAAGCTCCAAGGCTGACCTCAGCAACACTCAGGGAGAATCTGGTTACACTGGCCTCGTTGTCTCAACAGCAGCATGGAGCTCTCTGGTCATAAAAGAGGAACTGTAATGCGTCATTCGAACACCGACCCTGTACCGGTTTATGAAATGGTCTATGAGAGCCAGGGAAAGAGGCTCTCATAGAGGCTCTCAACAAACAAAAAAAATAATAATTGTCCCTTTTCGGTGGGTCAAAGTGAGGATAGCCCTTGATTAAATACAATACAATTAAACAAATATGTTCATGGTTTTTTGGTTAAAGTTTGGACATTTGAAAGAAAAAATTTAAACAGTGTGAAATTACAGTTATTTGTATTTGGGCGCTGACCCTACATTGAACCTATTCATAATTTCTTCTAATGGCATTACTGGCAATCACCCAACATGACTTTAAACATTGCCCCTGTGATGGATACTAAGTTTCTTGACACACAAAATCGAGCCATGAAAAGCAGAGGAGTAGCCCAATTAGAAATAACAAATATCAACCTTTTGCTCTGCATTTTGATTAACTATGTTTACCAAGAATTATGTATCACGTAAGTCAACAGAGGCCGTTTCGTATTCACTGACAAAATTTGAATACATTTTTTATTAATTGTATACATTTGCATTAGTCATCAGGCCATTTGAAACGTGGCGTGTAGAGGGTCACGTGACCCGGAAGTGAAAATCCTCACCTCATGACTTAAACCCCGTCAGCTCCTGGCGTCGGTGGTGGTGATGGATCAAACAACAAGTCCACATGTCAAACCGAAGAGCGTTCGTACGGATTACACATCATAAGCCCAGCGCAAACTTTTCCGCGGCAGAGATCTCCGCTGTCTGTTTCCATCAGCGTGCTGGAAGAAACACGACGCTGCGAGCAGATTTGGCAGGCCGCAGCAGAGAGGAGCACTGCCACCAAGGTTAATTGGCGGAGGGAATAATTGGCCACCGCGCTCAATTTGTCTGACAGGATCACGGGCAGGAATTGAAAACCAATCTCACTGTCAGTTCAGTCGCTGCCTTCAACGCACGCCATCCCTCCCTCCCTCCCTCCCTCCCTCCCTCCCTCCCCCTCTCCCCTCCGCCACAGCCATCTTTATCTGATGCTCTCTGGTGGAACATGCGCCCGCGCCCTGCGATGGAGCCTGCTATCGCTAGCTGCTACGGATGGCTGTGCTGCTAGCATGCCTATTTGTTAGCGTGAGTGTTGCTTAGCTGATGCCGCAGGGGAAAAATGAAAAAGGTCTTGGTTCAGTGCATTTTAAACCCATAACTGGAGATGCTTTCTCTCCATTTCTTCAGCATGTCAACACAAAAAATAAAAATGGAAACACACCAACTCCCCTAGGAAACACAAGAGTCTCTAACACCTGATTTACAGTTCATGGCGAGGGGACATCAACAGGCAGAAACCATTCAGCTTCACATCAGGGCTCTGCCATAGCATTTCCCCCAAGCTCAATTAGCCTCTCCACACTGACATCTTTACTATATTATTGAGCAAAAAAACATGTATCAATTCAAGACAACCAAATGAAGGTTAACTGTTGTATTATTTATTCAAGTACAAAATGGCCTGAGTCACATTCAGATGTGCAAACTCGTCACCTTTGGGAAAATGCACAGTTTTTAACTTGTCGAGTTAAATGTAATCAATGAGTATTAGCAATTGAGATGCAGAGTAGGCAGATCATGACTTCGCCCTCTGTCTGCTAAACTCTGCTTCTGCTCGTCTCATGCCACTCGATGGATGCACAAACTGCTAGCTCCACTTTCAGGCAGTGTGGAGAACACGCAGTAATTATGTTGGCGATAAGGTTATATTGTCAAAATAAAGAGCAAGTTAATCTACCTTTTTAGCTGGAATCCGAACTCTATACACGATACTACAGGTGTCCGAGCCGGGAAGCCTGTCCCTCTCTCGGGCGTGGACTTTAAATACATGGCTGCTCAGACGGAGCTTCCCCATCTGCTCACAGCGTAGTGTTATACTTTAAGTGTCCGAAAAACTAAATTTTCTCTTGGTCAACCGCTGACTCGACAGAGCTCCACACATCTGCACACGGTACCCTTCGATCATGAAAAGTGTTTTGGGGAGAATGGAAATACCATAGGATTTTATATATTTTTTTCTCCAAATTGGGGACTTATTTGAGTCAGGGGGATAAGAAGGCATTGATTATTCTAATGAGGATCATTTAAGGAAAATTACCGCATTTGAAAAAAATAACCACAACTGTTTTAGTAAGCTATTGTGCTCCTCCATTGACTTGCATGGCAGACACAAGAGTTTGTATCTAATCCGTGTGTTTTGCGTGCAGGGCTGGTTAGTGCCACTGCTAGTTGTTATGAATAATGTTAAACAAGTCTGGGTTCTTCACACTAAAATTAACTTAGTATTGGTATAAGGAGTATTAATTATTTAATTTAAATTCTGGATTGTTATCAGTGTGTTTAATGGTGTACTTATAGTTAACTTAATTAGATGTCGATATTGCTTACACCTTTGTTTGTATGTGTCACTTTAAAAGAGTTTGTATGGAAAGAAATGGAAGATGCCTGGGCTCCTTTTCTTTCTTTTCTGGTGAAAAAAATGTGGCCGTAACCTGTTTGCACCTCTGAACATTAAAATACTTGCGAGAGTATAATTGGCTAGAAATCATTTCCTGAGTGCAGAGCGGATTGCTGATATCTGATTGTTATTATCCACAATAAGAGTCTCAACCGCCCCGCTGTGGTAGATCCATATCCATACCCTCAGTGATGCCACGAGACCCAGTGAAATCACACTGCCATGAAGCGCTAGTTTGGGCCGTCCTTGGCCCTCAACGCCACTTCGGTGGTCAAACGTTGGGGTTCCACGGTTTCTTTACAACCAACCGACCGGGGACAAGTATTCTTTAATCACGTGTGATTCTAGTAGTTTCCCAGGGATTCAAGTACCAAACAATGTAGAAGCTCCCCTCCCCCCCCCCTAATTCTGTTGTAATGACCAATGTAGCCTTCAGAGAGGGTGTGTGTCTACAACTGTGTCCTTCAACTCAGCACAAGGGACTGTGGATAGTGCTGTCACCTTTTGTACAAGAGTTCATGTAAAGGTTAGGAGAAGTTCTTGAGGGCCCATTGCCGCTCTGATCCCTCTCCAGGATGACCCTGTATTTAAAACTAAACTCTTTAAACACTCTTTAACTCTGGCTTGAATGTGGCTCGTTTGCAAGCGCTATTATTTATACTCACGTCTGACCAATCAGAACATCTCTCCCATGATTGGTCGGGGGAATCTTTCCTGTCAATCACAGGCGTGTGCAATGCTCCACTTCTCAATGGAGATGAAATGTAGGGAGGGAGGGATCACAGGGGGAGCGGACATTTTTGTTATGTTTCAAAATCATACTCTCTTCCTATATTTTCTGCTGCCTCTCTTCATATCTCCTGAATCGTACCTACAGCACCTAAATTAATAATAATTATTATAATGTGCATATATTAAGCGCTTTTCAATGTACCAAACCACTTTACAGTGTGTGTGCATCCCAGTAGGAGATGGGAGGAACGATGAAACTATCCAATAGGAGACGGGGGATATGTTGGCACAAGAGCAAGGTTGGGATTTTGGCCAGGAAATCGGGATTAACACACCTGCTAATGCAATGAGTGTGTTGGGACCTTTGGTAACCACAGGGAGTCTGGGCCACGGTTTGACATCTCATCACTATTCACTGGCCCACGATCAGTGCCCTGGCCCATTAGGGATATTCCATTGGTAAGAGAGATGAGCACCTTTTACTGAAACTCCAAACAGCTTTACCAGAACCAAAGTGTCTAACATCCAAGGATTGACCAGTGTTAACCCTGCTTAGCTTCCAGAGAAGCCATTATTGCTAGGCATGTAGGCACGGCGCTGGCTGAGACACTTATTTAACCAATTTTGCGCTGTTTACGTAAACATATGGCATGATGATCAAATATTTAATGTTCAAGGATGACATTGGAATACTTTTTTGTCTATGACATGAATTGGTAAATATCGTTGAATAGAGCCTCCAAATTGTCTATCGTTCCTGCTAGAACATGAAAAATTGTCAAGTTACGGGGGAAAATAGTAGTTGGCGGGGTTTGACTCCAAGTTTAAAGGTTCTGATTTTTAACCCCAATGTCTGCAGTCTACTTGTAGGTATTATTGAGCTAGACTCCCCTTAACCCGCTCCATATCTGAATTCGTTCTGCATATGAATTCACTGTAAATCAGTGTGGATGAAATCGTTGGCTATATGACCTGATATATTTATGCATTATGTACAGTTATACATTCTCCTCTTCTTTTAACCTTGCTGTCTCCGTCACCCTGGAGACCGGAGGCACTGCTGTGCTTAGAATCCCTTCAAAGGTAGCACGAGCAGAACTGATAATGAACGATGACACGTGCCCTCGCGGCAGTCCAACGAAGACGGTTGTTTGTTTTATTAATTGAAACGCGAAAGTTAACTTCCATGAGCAAATAGTTTCCAAAGACGGTCAAACTATTAAGGCTCTAACTGTATTCATTAAGTTGAACGTGTTGTTTGAATAGGAAATATTGCTTTTCATTTTGAAATGACAGTACTTCAGCCAAGACGAAGGCTACACTGATGAATTGCCTAGGTCTGGGTAGCCAATTTAGCAGTTTCAGATTCATTCCATGTCTGAAGTGCAGTTTCAGACCGCCTGAACTCCGAGACTTGTTCTCTGGTGGGTTTTATCTTACAAGGACACCACATCTCTATTATCAGAATGAGAACACACACATAGACGCACTCACGGACATACACACACAAGCTAACACGCAATGGCCCACCACCACAGTCACACACACACGCTTGCACACACACACACACACACACACACACACACACACACACACACACACACACACACACACACACACACACACACACACACACACACACACACACACACACACACACACACACACACAAACATAGACACACAGACTCCCAGAAAAACACACACGCACACACACTCAGGCACAAACACAGGCAGCGTGTGGGTTTTCACATAAAATAACTTCTTAAACTTAAAAATAAAACAACGAATAATAAATCCTATTCAAATAGGAGGTAGGCTAGTCTAGTAGCGAGGGTTACCTGCACACGTCCTTCAGCTAGATGTCCCTGACCCCCCCCTGATCCTGAATGGCATGTCTTTCTCAATACCTTCACTGTGAGTCGCCTTGTATAAAAGTATCTGGAGTAGTAAATAAGCAGTACACGTTAAGGTTCTAACATGTTCTCAACATGTTTGCCTGCCCGCTCACCGCACAACACCAACCCGTTAACCCCACCCAGCTTTCAGGCGGGGGGGTGTTGTTGTACACACATGAGCAAACCAAAACGCAGCACCCTGTGGATGATTCCATGTTCGGTGGAGACAGACAATGCCCTCCCTGATGGACATCTGACAGCGTGGGGCGGTATGTCGGTGGTGGTGGTGGTGGCGGTGTGGTCTGTGTTGGTTGACTGGACCTCCTGAACGCTCCCGTCTGGATAATCAGTAGTGACAGGACATGCAGCTGCTAATGATCTGCTCTTAATCACACTTAATCAGCTCATAACGATCTGGAGGTGAGAGATGATGCTTTCGCCACGGAGGTGGAGCTGTGCTCGCTGCTGTCCGATGCGCCCTGCTGGAACCCCCCACATCCGTCGGACTAACTTTAGCTTGGAGGAGGCGTGGCCTGTGTGCAGCCGTTCGGTTCTGGAACTTGATCTGAGAGGGGAGGGGGAGTAGGTGAGGCATTTCGGGGTCACTTTTTCGTGGAGTGTGTGACGATCATTGAATGAGGTGAAAAATATGCATTTGTGTTCAAATCTATGAATGCCGGTCGTCAGACCTTTTGTGTACAAGTGCATGGGGAATAGGCCGGAGGGGGGGGGGGGGGGTGGGGGGTGGAGGGGGCTGTAGCTCGGTCCGCAATCACACAACGGAAACTTTGGGCATCGCGTTCTCGCCCGGTAATCGAATGTTCCGTTTCCGCCCGCCACCGTCGCTGTCCCATTCTGGGGGTCAGTGGAGCCTCGCGGGAAAGCGTAGCTCCCGCTAATTGTGAACTCAATGAAGCATTCTTAACAGATGCCGCTGGAACGGTTCCATTAGGGCCGCGCGCGCGTGCGTACGCGCGGGTGTGTGTGTGTGTGTGTCCGTCATCGCGAGCGGGCCTTGAAGAGTCAAACTGTCATTATCACGCAGCTCAAATCACATTTCTCCCTTCGCCAGTTTAATTCTTATTAAATGCACATTATGAGCGCGAGATGGACGGTCTTGGATGAGTGGACAGCCCCCGAGTGGGGGAAAGCGTTTCTGTGCGGCGCAGATTGGAGCACGGACACACAACAAGCGCGTATTGACAAGTATCAGTTGGATCTGAGGAGTGTGGCTGTGGGCAAAACTTTTGATCATGGAAGGTTCTGATCGTCGTACAAAGTAAATGCGTTTTGGTAGTCAGTTGGATAGTTGGAATAATTTACTATACCTATATTGTGTACATTCTCTATGCAATAATTAGTATTATTATCAACCACTTAGTCTTCGGGCCATTTATTAGGTTTTGCACTGCGCCTACTCTAGAGAGCACTGCTCCTTCATATTATGACCTCTAATCACATGCTTGGTGTCTTTGGAAAGCTGAGAACCTGTAGAATTGTATGACATTATAAAATAACTGTATAAGTACTGACACAGTGCTGGGAAGGCTACAATATTGTTTTTCCTTCCAGCCGGTTACACACACCTCTAAAACCAAGCTGATTATAGTACCCTGGGTAACTCCATATCCCTTGGAAACACTACTGAGCCCTAGCCCTAGGTCTTGTGATGCTGTGTGTGAAAGCAGATCAACAAAGCATAAAAGATGAAGTCTCCAGCTCCTTTTATGTAATGATATGTCCATTCGTTTTGGTCAGGGTCCTTTTGGAGACTCCAAAAAAGACCTTTGGCTACCCAAAATGCATACTGTAAACAAAAGGTTTACTACACATGAACCCAAACATGTAGAATCATATTCTTGGTCTCAAATGAAAGGTTACCATCTGGGCTTTCTTGTGAACCATTTAGGTAGCATACCAGATGTTCTGATATGTAATGAGACAGGAATAATCACACAAAAATCTAATTTTTAGCTATTCCGCCTTTGCAATTTTGACAAAAAAAAGCTCAAACAAAGTGTTTTGGCAATTATTTTTGCTTAAAAAGTGCAAAACTGCAATGGTATAAAACACCAAAACTGAAATAGTAAAAATACTATAATTAACTATGTACAAATAACTATGTACAAATAAACAAAAATAAGTACAAATATAACCGCAAGCGGTGATTAACGGGGTCAGAGCAAAATGAAAAGTCAAGAACACACTAATGGAAGATATATAAATATGACATATCATTTTAAAGGAAGGACGTTGATGTTCCCCTTAATGCCATACTGTGCCTCGGCTTTCAGGTGTCTGGGCGAATGTCATGTTCAGCATTTTCATAATTGTCTAATCGGGATTCAAACTCTCAAACTAAGGATCACCAGTAAAAGGCATTATCCCTTTGAGCCAGTGACAAACCTGAAATGTAGCCTCATTCACATGGTCTAAATGTCTATTGATAAGCAACCATCCAGAAAACTCAAAGCAAACATTTCTCAAATGAATTAAGGGTTTTCTTAAAAGCAAATACCTGAAAAATCTTTGGATTTCTGGGGAAATTAAACATCTGTTGTCAAGAACACTAACTGAAGAAATATTAATATGACAGAGATCATTATGAAGGAAAAATGGTTCACGAAGAAGTTCCCCTTAATGCCATACAGTATCTCTCTTGGCAGACCGATTCTTGGAAACTAATGAGCCGGAATGTTGATTGGAACTGCTGTTCAATGTTGTGTTTCTTAAATGAGTGGCAATGACAGAATGTCATGTTCAGCTCGTTCATAATGCTGTAATCAGGATTGGAAATCTCAACCTAAGGATCACCAGTACACGACATTATCCCGTTGAGCCACTGACATCCCTGAACTGCATGAAGCCTTATTCACATTTTGAAAATGTCAATTGATAAGCACTAACCATTAAGAAAACGCCAAGCACACATTTCACTAGAGAATTAAGGGCTTTCTTAAAAGAGTACAGATCTGAAAATTTGCACTGATAATGGTAACAGTCCAAGCAGCTTTGCTGCTCGGACCCCTAATTACAATAATTATGTACAAATAAACAAAAAAATATTTACATGATTCCCTCCCTCCCCCTACTTTCTTCTCGCGTTTGATGGCGTTTAGCCGTCGTTCAAAACGTTCATAAAACCACACACATGAAAATTAAATAAAAATAAAACCACACAGGAGCGTGCAAACCGACCACCTGCTCCTGCTCGCACTCTAGCGACGAGCCTGATACTTTACGCACACCCCTTGCGCATTCGTTTTCTCACCCACACGTGAGAAGTTGTTCGACATGCTGGATATCGTCAGAAAGGTCTCTTCATTGGCTATTATGATATCTAAGGCCCGTCCCCGACACTTGCTGTCTGCTGGTGTAGCTGTCAATCAAAGTATACATGGCCCGTTTTGATAGTGATCGCCTCATTGGCTTGCAAGGCTTGTTTACAAGGAAGTATCGGTCTTACAAAGGGTTTATTCCACAAAGCCGGTTTTATCACATAACCAGGTGAGTTAACCCAGTGTTTGCGGTAACCCTAGGTTTTGCGCACGTTAAGTTTGGAACATAACCCTGTTTTGGGTATTTAAACCGGCGTTCACCGCAGATGTCATGTGTTCACAATGGCATGCCCTTTTGACGAGAGGCCTGCTGATATCGGAGCGCAAATCATTCGCGCAATCCACCGGGAGCGATTAATAAAACCACGGCTCAACATCTTGGCATATCCGGATGACTTTTTGCTGGAGAGATATAGATTCTCGCGCACATCTTTAATATATTTAAATAGACTTCTCCAGCCTTACATAGCCAACACTACCAATCGAGCACCTGGCCTCAGTTCACTCCAGACTATTTGCGTAGCCCTTCGTTTTTTTTCCAAAGGGTAGTTTTCTCTATAATGTTGGAGATGCTGAGCACATTGGGAAAGCTAAGGTGTGCCGATCCGTGCGTAAAGTGTGTCTCAAGCGGTTCATGCGCGACTTCATCCGCTTCCCTGGACACAAACCCACGAGGGTCATAAAAATGGAGTTCCATCAACTTGCAGGTCAGCTTTAGCTACTTTAAGTGTTCCCAAATGTCACAGAAACTTTTCATCTGGGTGTTTTATTTCAGAATTTCCAAATGTAATTGGGTGCATTGAAGGCACACAAGTCCCCATAATGGCCCCATCTATAAATGAGGCTGATTATGTGAACAGGAAAGGCTATTACAGTATAAATGTTCAGGTAGGTATACGCAGCCTATATTGTCCATTTCCAATATCTCCATGGTTTGTTAATCGCTGTCGATCCCCTTTTTTATCATTACTAGGTGATATGTGATGCTTGAATTCTCACATGATTACCATATGTAGAGGCAAAATTGCCTGGTTCGGTCCACGATGCGAGGATATAACGTGAATCCAATATGAGCAATACATTTCAACAGGGTGCGTTGCATTATGAACATGCCACAGACCTCATAATTGTTGTGCTTGTGCAAGATAGCTCAAAGTTTGTATTTGATCGCAGGGCAATTCGACGGGTATCTCCTAGGTGATCGAGGTTATCCGTGCCACCTGACGCTCATCACCCCGTACCCTAATCCCGCTCCTGGACCACAGACAACAAGTCCAGATTCCAATGCCTACGTGGACTAAGAGTTTGTCCGGAAAGGGCATGCGATGTAATAGTTACATGCGCCATCCGCACCACAATAAAGCAACTCTGCGCAAAGAGATGCCTTCCCCCTTTGACCCGTTCCTCGAGGAGGAACACATTCCGCAAATAGATGTAATGGCTGGACAAAGGATGCGAGACCACATTTGCAGAAATCATTTCAATTTAAAAAAAAGAAATAAACACACCAAACACTGTTTTCATCCATCATTTTTATTCTTTAGTTCCTGAGGGAGGAAAAATAATATAATTAGTACCCTTGAATAGCAATATCATGTCCACTTTGAAACCTCCTCTTTTCCCTCTATCAGCAGCTTCATGTACTCCATCGCCAAATCAGCCTTAATTTCCCGCTGAAGAAGGACACGGTATAATTCTTTAGCCTAATTGTCATCTGAAATGCCTAGGGATATGTCTTACGTGCTCATATTGTGACCTTGATGTACACACAGACCCGCCGCTACCTCGACCACAATCTGTTAAGAGACAAGTGAGTTTGAGAACACTGTTAGTTTGGTTTAATCATCATCAATAATGACTTGGAACTGGCAAGACAAAGAGCAATTATAGGCCTATTGGCTGAGTAGTTTGAGATGCGCTTACAACCGAAATGATAAAAAAATAGGCCAACCGGACTTACAGAAACTGGAGGATGTTCAGTAGTAGCCGGCTCCATTAAAAGCAATTCTCCATCTTGATCTGTTGAGTTGATTAATTAGTCATGTTTTGGAATAGAGCCACATACAGCAGGCATACAACAAACATGGGGTTTTTCTACCCAGCTACAAAATAACATTTGGAACATTTTCGCTGTGACACGCACACGGTTTGCATGTGTTCAAAGACATACAAAAATTAAAATACAAAAAACCTACATTCAACCAGTGGGTTGACGGTTGATGGAGATGGCCCCGGACTCTCTGAGGAGGTACCTCCAGGTACTCCCTCCATGCCAGGGCGCCCTGTATTAATGCTCACAGCCAGCTCCTCAACCGGAGTGAAGGTAATTGGAGGGCCAGATCCAGTCTGCCGACTGTCGGCCCTCTTACGATTGGCATTACAAAATAATGTGGCTATTTAAATGCAGGAGGAGTGACAAATAGGCCTGAGATATGACAATTGAAAGGCCGGACTGAAAAATATGTAGGATGATGACGGGAAAAGCTTACCAGTTTGTACAACGTTTTTGTATTTCATTTTTACTTGTTCCAATGATCGTTTGGGGGCCGTTGGATTACATCTTTGTAGATAACTGATTATGGAATGTTAAGAAAGCTTAACTGAGATAGGCAATGAGTAGATTCATAGTTCAAATATTTAGGATAGGGCTTTCGCCATGACACTTACGAATTTACGCGGTCAGCTATCCTCTGCCAGGCTTTTTTTCTCTGTATGGCACTAGGGGTGGTTTAACTGAAACTTGCCCTCCGGCGGGATTTGACGATTGCATTTTATTTATTTGGTGCCTTTAAGGACTCTAGTTTCAGTGGGTAAATCAATGAAAAACGTTCAAACACACCTGTAAATATGTAAAGATGATAGCAAAGGTTGCACAACAAAGTCCCAACCCTTCTCTGTTTAGGCACCACGATGGTGGAACGAGCTCGATGCCAATGTCAGGACTGCAGAGTCACTCAATAGCTTCCGCAAGAGACTCAAGACTCACTTGTTCAATGTTCACCTGGACTCTGTATAGCCTCCCACCTTACAACCCCATGCACCTTCACCTCGCTTAGTCTCCAGAACCACCCCTCTTACAAACTAATTGTATGTCTGTACGTCCTGTCACTTTATGTAGGCCTACACACTTATTTTATGTTGTACGTCCTGGGAATTAAAAATAGTACATCTTGTCCTAGCTATCTTTGTTGTATACAGGGAATGGGTTAAACTTGCAATTGTAAGTGTTTGGCACTTACAAGTCTATGTCTTTGAACACCCTTACTGTACCGACAGCAGTATATTTTCGTTTATTTTTCTTCTGACAAACTTAGTTTTCTTTTGTATTTTCAATCACTTTGGATAAAAGCGTCCGCTAAATGCCCTCCATTTAAATGTGAATATAAATATAGCAACCTGTATCTGGTGCTCCTATGCATCATATTTACATATATTTTAGTATCCATGTTTTTTTTCTTTAAGATATTCTCTGAAATCAGGGGCTTTTCAAAACCTGTCATACCTTGTAATTGCCTTAACTGAACTTATTTGCTCAGGGAGATGACTAATAACGTATTATCACAGCCCAAAAGCAGCCTTCTTTGTGAACATACAGACAAATCAAATAAGCACTAAGATCTCAGGCCTTATATGAACAATATTAGGATACAAACAAACAGGAACGCAGGGAAACGCAATCCCACATCTAGTCAGGAGGTCAACCACACTCCTGAGCTAAGAGATCTGTTTTCTGCTATTTACATATTGTTATTGAAACTGCGTGATGTGAAAACACTTGTTTCACACAAACATCCCATATATCATAAACCCAGTCTATTTGCATCTCTCACCGCTCTTTTTTCCTCACTGCCTGCCGATAACGCTGAATAAAACTGTCAGAGCAATAGCAATCTGAATTTAATTTAGTAAATCCACACACTCCAAAAAAAATAAAACAGACTGTCCAATAACGCTGGTTGAAATTCGAAGGCACGTTAATACTTCTCTTCTCTCTGTCCTCTTCTCTCTCAGTTGTCTATCTCTCTCCCAAATGCAAACAGACGCGCAAGCTCATCAAAATGTCCATCGTCTGTAGGGCAAACCAGGGCATGTGTATACGTCTGAATACATTTCTCTATAGATTTATTGTTTTTCTTTCACCATATTAATGCTGTGTGTTCAGTTCAGCATCGAGTGATCCATGTTAAATAAAAAATACATATGCGTGCGTGTGTGTGTGTGTGCCTGCGTGTGCGCGTGTACCCCTGTGTGTGCGCGTGAATGTATTTTCGTGATTTATGAGATTGAAGATTGAACTATCTAGTCATTGAGCAGAAACTGATATCTTTAGACACAGGCGGGAATTCAGACCCAGGACCCAGAGGAGCGGGGTTAGCAAGGTTAAGGAGTCCGGCTCAAGGAAGCCAAGACTGCGGACATTCCAGATCGAACCCCAGTACGCCTCAAAACACTATCCTGGCTCAACTTTGGTTATTCAAGGACGAGGAAATAGCAATAGAAGTACAGTGCACGGTGCTGTCTCGGGTTTTGAGGAGGACACATTCGCAGATGGAGCGAGCGTAGGATGGTCTTCTGGGGAGGCTCGACGTGGGGATGCTTTGACCAACGTCGTTTATCTCTGCTTCTCTTTTTTATTTATTTATAAACCGGGGGATTAATTACGGCTTCCAAGAAGCATCAGAAGCTGCGCCCACTAGATAAATCCTTCCTCTGGGGGCGGGATGTGACACAGAAGGAAAATGAATAAACAACATAATGGTGAATTAAGGATAACTCAAAGTAAATAAGCGAGTCACATTCAAACTAATATTTTTGTTGAATTTGTCAAATCCAAAGTGAAACAATTACTATGCTGAGTGTAGAAGGTCACTGGTAATGTTCGTTGAATGGATAATTCCATTATCAAGTGATTCAATTTTTTGTTCTTTTGCAGTCATCCAAAGCGATAAACAATGCAATGTAAATATTTGTATTACATTTCCTCACCGACGCTTCCTTTGTTTGTTAGTTTCTGTCGTTGGCTGTCCCAATATATACACGTGTCGGTGTGCGTGAGCATGTGTGTGTGTGTGCCTGTGGGTTTGTGTGTAATTGTGTGTGTATGCCAGATGTGAGCGTACTGCTGGTCTATGATGTCTGTGAAGGCTGTGAAGAGGAGAGATTCTTATTCAGCAACTAGAGGGGAACAGCTCATTGAATAATGTCTAAAACAACAACTTTTTGTCGTTTGTCTTTCGGTTTTTTTGACAAGGTCTGTGTAGGCGCAAGCTTGTCTCTCTGTGTGGCTGTATCTCTCTCCATTCATCTGCGCCTGCGCAACAAAACTTAATTATTTGAGCAGTTAAAACCACGACATGATTTAAATCTCCGGTTTGACGCAAGTCGGGAGAAGCTTCTGTCTGATTGGCCGTGCTCGTGAATGCCAATCACCCATGTGATCGGGGGTCTTATGCCTCGGTGATAGCTGTCAATTTCACCGCCGAGCCAGAATGAGATCTGACCTGAATTACTCGCGATGGGCATCGGTGAATTAATGTCAATGTCGGATGATTTATAAATCGGTACATCCTCTCCCACGAGAACGATCCCGCTGCAGATTTGATACGGGTCACAGACGAGGGGTGGCGGCCCTCGGAAAAACGTTTAGCAGTTTCCCTCTACAGGCTCGCCAGTTTATTTATGACGTTTCGCTTTGGGATGTGCTGGCGAGGGCTGCTGGGATGATGTGTACCTGTAGGCAAACACATAAATGATGCATGGAGGAGGTGGAAAATAGACGCATAGTACATCAAAGACTAGTTGTTTTGTTTTGAGCATCACCAAGCGGGATGTTTCCCTTTTTGTTTATTTAAAGTTTCCAGTGGAAATGTGGAACTCGTGCTGCCATGGCTGGGATGGAGGGGATGAGTGTAACATTTGTTGGAGCATACGGAAGTAAAAAAAAAAATCGTATGAGATGATAAACCGGTGAGCAACAGAACAGAGGGAGGTAAGCCTCTAAATTCAAACTAAATACATATGCAAACACACTTTTACACAGACGAACACCCACAAAAATACACACACACACACACACACACACACACACACACACACACACACACACACACACACACACACACACACACACACACACACACACACACACACACACACACACACACACACAGACACACATGCAAGCAGAAGCAGATATGCCACAATTTCACAGACAAACATTCTCACACACACACACACACACACACACACACACACACACACACACACACACACACACACACTCAAAAGGAACACGCGTACACAAACACAGATGGGGAGTTTATTGGCTGCTAGGAAGTAAACGATAACTTTTGAACATCAGGGAAGAACGGTGGGACTCCCGCTTTCATTACTTCCTTCTGCTCGGCCCGCGGCCAATCGCTGGCGATCACCGCACAGCCTCGGCCAATGGGAAGGATGGAATCGATCTGGAGTCCGCGTAGAAAATAAAATCCAAACACACATGGCTTGCGGCCATCTCCTCCTGCGCGCCTCTCCCATCCCACCCTCCTCGTCAAACACTTCTTTATTATTGTTTATCTGTCTAAATTCCATTTTATTGTGGTGGTCCAGTCGGCCAACGCTCTGGCAGCGATGAGGCACTCTCTGAGCCCCCCCCGGGGAGGCTGAAAGTAATTTGGTTCCACCTGAGCAGACACATATGCTTGGGCAAATGCAGAATCAATAATAATCGACTCCGGTGGTGGTGGTGAGGACCAGGGTGAGGAGGAGGAGGAGGGAGGGCGGGAGTGAGGAGGAGGAAGCATGTCTCCGACCAGACGTTACAGGCCCTAAGATAATATTTCAGGCGGGCAGTACACCGTGGTGCAGCCATGCTGTAGGCAGGGACCAGGTTGACACACTCAGTCTCTCTCTCTCTCTCTCTCTCTCTCTCTCTCTCTCTCTCTCTCTCTCTCTCTCTCTCTCTCTCTCTCTCTCTCTCTCTCTCTCTCTCCCCTTTCTCTCTCTCTCTTTCTCTATCCATCTCACCGCTTCCTCTTCCTGTCTTTCTGATGTATACCCATTCTCCCACTCTGCAGCTTTCCTCCTCTCACCTCCTCTCCCCTCCTCTCCTCACCTCCTTCAGCCTCTACTCCCATCTCTACCTTTCCTCTCCTTTCCTAGCCTCTCCTCCCCTCATACAGCCACTACTCCCCCCCTCCTCCCCTCACCTCTCATCCTCTGCACTCCACTCAACCTCTGCGGGTTATCTCTCCATCATCCAATGGATTTCATCATTCTGCCTCTCTTTCTCCAGGCGTGTATCCATAATCCAAAAATGGTCTGGATCAATGTTTGTGAGAGAGAGCGAAAGATAGTGGGGGGGAGGGGGGACGAATGCAGAGATGGAAACTATAGGGAGAGAGAGAGAAAGGGGGGGGTGGGGGGTCGATACAGGGCAATCTAATGTTTAGGATGTTTGAATCCGAGCTAAAAGGTTCTTGGTTCAAACCACAATTTCCGCATCCTACCTGTTGTCATCCATCGGCACGATGCCCTCCCTGTCCTTAATGACATTA
This sequence comes from Gadus chalcogrammus, assembly GCF_026213295.1. Lineage (NCBI taxonomy): Eukaryota > Metazoa > Chordata > Actinopteri > Gadiformes > Gadidae > Gadus > Gadus chalcogrammus. The sequence goes on along the minus strand of NC_079427.1, from coordinate 6,110,525 downwards.
TCTGAAGATGGCCGTTTTGGATAAGTCAATTTGGATAAAAACATCTGCTTTTTATCGGGGAGATGGATAGAGAGAGAGAGAGAGAGAGAGAGAGAGAGAGAGAGAGAGAGAGAGAGAGAGAGAGAGAGAGAGAGAGAGAGAGAGAGAGAGAGAGAGAGAGAGAGAGAGCGCGCTGTGTGCGCGGACCTAGCAGCAGAGAGGGTCACGGCAACCAGCAACACTTCCGATAAACACCAGCAGATGCTCGCCCTGCCAATTCCAATCAATCAACTGAGAATAATTCAGTCTGCTAATCAGCTTTGCGTGGACAAACTGTTGTCACAGAAACCAATGCCCAGGCACAGGAAGTCACCTTGTGTTCCTGTGTGTTGCTGTTTGTTTTGCAGCATTCCCAGTCAAAGCCCAAGGGGAGACGGACCCCGCGTTGATATGGACACAAACACACTGCTGCTGCCTTATGTTTCCGGGCGACGAATTGATTATGCAGCTTTTTTTTGTTACTTGGAGTCCATGCTGTGGCAGCCGGTCGAGATATAACCTTCTGCTATGTAAACACCCAGATATCTATATCTGTACGGCTGCCTCATTATATGGCCAGTATAGAGTATACTAGAGTGTATGATATTCTATGCCATATAATATAATATTGAAAACATAGAAATGTGTAGATAAGTTCTGAACGATTACTTGAAAAGTCTTCTGCTCCAACGTGCTCCTTTGCCGTCCATATCGACAGCTCGGTCCGATCTGCCCACATCGATGTCTCAGTGCATTAGATGGTTGTTGGCCTGCGTCTGGGAATTATTTAGGTTTAATATATTGGTTGGTATTTAAGGGACCTTTGCTCTTCAAAATGTTTGTGTACTGTTTACTGCAAAATATATCTATAGTTTGTAAGCCCACAATCTACCGCGACTCCATATGCATAGAAGTAACAAGTGGGAAAGTTTAAAATCACTGGTATAGAATAAATAAAACAAGACAATTAATACTTGGCTCGAATGATAAATAAGTGCAATTATTCCCTCAATTATGTAGTAATTATTTTTATAAAATATATGGACCCGATCCTTTTCATGTAAACAAACTTTTTATTTAAATAAACGGAGAAGGTTTATCTAGCGGATCTAATGAGAGTACACACAAGCTGAAGTACATTTCATGGAATTAATGATCCTTCACCTCAGAGAGTTTAAGAGAAACTGGTGGCACTCTTCATTAAACTCATGTTTATATGAACCAGTATCATTCATCACGGTTACCATATATTTTTTATATATTCATGTATAAATTGCTGTGAAATTTAGAAGGCACTCGATTGGAAAAACGTCCTTCTCTGCATTGCAGTTGTTTGTTCTTACAAACTAGATGGTGCTGCCCTTTATTTTGTATCTGCTCCAATTGTGATTGTAAAACTTGGATTGTGCTCAGCCTCACCTGTAGTTGGATTAAAGCGCTTAATGAATGATAAAAAAGTATTCATGGCCTCTGTATAAAAAGAGAACAAAGGTCGTTATTCAGACACTGGAGATTGACAGGGAGAAAATGTCCACTCGGCCCAAGGAGAGGACAAGGAGAGGTGGAGGGGAGGAGAAGGAGAGGTGGAGGGGAGGAGAAGGAGAGGTGGAGGGGAGGAGAAGGAGAGGTGGAGGGGAGGAGAAGGAGAGGTCAGAGAGAGGAGAAGGAGGAGATGACGAGGAACAATGGAGGGGAGGAGCAGGCGAAGAGGGGCGGTGGAGGAGAAGGAGACGACAAGAAGAGTTGGAGGGGAGGGGAAGGCGAAGAGGGGAGGTGGAGGAGAAGGAGACGACAAGGAGAGGTGGAGGGGAGGAGAAGGAGGAGAGGGGAGGTGGAGGAGAAGGGGACGACAGGTGGAGGGGAGGTGGAGGAGGAGAGGAGGAGGAGAGGAGGCGGAGGAGGAGGAGGAGTTGGAAGAGAAGAAAAAAAGGAGAGGAGACAACAGGAGAGGTGGAGCGGAGGAGAAGGAGGTGAGGGGAGGTGGAGGAGAAGGAGACGACAAGGAGAGGTGGTGCGGAGGAATGGGAGGAGTGTGGAGGTGGAGGAGAAGGAGACGACAGGTGGAGGGGAGGTGGAGGAGAGGGGAGGTGGAGGAGAAGGAGACGACAGGTGGAGGGGAGGTGGAGGAGAGGGGAGGTGGAGGAGACAGCCAAAAATAGGTGGAGGAGAGGTGGAAGAGAAGGAGAGGAGGAGACGACCAGGAGAGGTGGAGGAGAAGGAGAGGTGGGAGGAGAGGAGGAGGAGAGGTGGAGGAGAAGGAGAGGAGGAGACAACAAGGAGAGGTGGAGGAGAAGGAGAGGAGGAGACAACCAGGAGAGGTGGAGGAGAAGGAGAGGAGGAGACAACCAGGAGAGGTGGAGGAGAAGGAGAGGAGGAGACGACAAGGAGAGGTGGAGGAGAAGGAGAGGAGGAGACGACCAGGAGAGGTGGAGGAGAAGGAGGGGTGGGAGGAGAGGAGGAGGAGAGTGGGAGGAGAGGAGGAGAGAATGAGAATGGGAGGAGGTGGAGGAGAGGAGAAGGAGATGAGGTGGAGAGCTGGACGAGATGAGGCGCTGTCAGGGGAGGAGATGACGGATGATATCGATCTGTCCTGAACCCTCTGGAAGATCTCGGCAGCAGCACAGGGACACCAACAGAGGGGTTAAAATGCTGTCAGTCAGCAGTTCAACCTGCACGACTTATTCAAGACTTCTGGACGAGAGAGGTAGAGAGAGAGAGAGAGAGAGAGAGAGAGAAACAGACAGAGAAAGGTAGAGCGAGGTAGAGAGCTAGAGAGAGAGAGAGAGAGAGAGAGAGGTAGAGAGGGAGAGAGAGAGAGAGAGAGGTAGAGAGAGAGGTAGAGAGAGTGAGAGAGAGAAACAGACAGAGAAAGGTAGAGCGAGGTAGAGAGGTAGAGAGAGAGAGAGAGGGAGAGAGAGAGAGAGAGAGAGGGAGAGGTAGAGAGGGAGAGAGGTAGAGAGGGAGAGAGAGGGAGAGAGAGGGAGAGAGAGAAACAGACAGAGAAAGGTAGAGAGAGAGAGAGAGAGAGAGAGAGAGAGAGAGAGAGGTGAGAGGGAGAGAGAGGGCAGGAGAGAAGAGAGAGAGAGAGGTAGCGAGGAGAGAGAGAGGAGAAACAGACAGAGAAAGTTTAGAGCCGAGGTAGAGAGGTAGAGAGGGAGAGAGAGGGAGAGAGAGAGAGTAGAGAGAGAGGTAGAGAGAGAGAGAGAGCTAGGAGGAGAGAGAGGGAACTAGGGAGAGAGAGAGAACTAGGGAGAGAGAGAGAACTAGGGAGAGAGAGGAGAGAAAGTGGTTTAGAGAGAAAGGGAGTAAGATCAGGCAAAGAAGAGAAGGATGGGACAGAGGATGGGGAAGAGAGTAGGACCTGATGGTAGGGGGTCGTAATTAATGAAGCCATCTTTTTTCGGGTTCCGAGTCAACCCTCTTTTTTATTTATTCCCCTGTAGTTCTAAAAAGACTTCTCAGCACATAACACATCGACCCCGGGGACACCACTGTTCCCCTTATGAGAGAGAGAGAGAGAGAGAGAGAGAGAGAGAGAGAGAGAGAGAGAGAGAGAGAGAGAGAGAGAGAGAGAGAGAGAGAGAGAGAGGAAACCTGATCGAGAGGGAAAGAGATGGAGAGAGAGAGGGAAAGAGATGGAGAGAGCGAGAGAAGGAGGGTGGGGTGGGGGGGAGGGCTCCTGCGGGCCCCGATAGTTTGTCAGACCCCAGTGTCTTCAGTCAGCCTAACAGACGGACCGCCGGCCCCGGTCAGAAAACGGGCGCCACACTGCGACGTCTCAGCTATTTTGTGAGCTACGTGCGCTTCAGCCGCGGTGCACGCTCTGCCAGAGCCCGATAACACAAGGCCAATTTCATTTTTCTTTTTTCACCCCCCCCCCCCCCCCCCCCCCCCCCCCCCCGTCAAAACGGCCATGGCTGCCAGTGTTGTGTCTCGCTCTGCAGAGTCTTGGCTATTGCTCCGGTGTGAAAAGACAATCTCACCTGGAACAGTCTCTGAGCTGCCGCCCTGCGTAGCAAATCTGTATTAATGTCTTTCTCTCCAACTACTTCTTTATAATGCTTCAGCGTCTTGCCTTAGGTTAGGCGAACATATTCCCCACAGATGCGGTACATTAAATGCATACGGTGCCATAAACAAACCTCTGAATAACAATGAACAGAAGCGACTAATTAAAAATCGTCACCCGATCGCCCCTTGCGTGTTTATTTCTGGATTTTCGACCCGTCTCCCCCCGTTAGCCGCATACCAATGGTTTAATGACTACTAAACGTGGAGCTCTCCCACAAATAAATAGCTGCATTATAAAATGCGTGCTTGGCACAGGGGTTAAACACTTGATTTTCTCCCATTAATTACGACCGGGTTGTCAGACGGCGGTCCGCTGGGTGTTGTAAACATCCAAGGCAGTCGATGGAACTGCCCCTGCCTACCTCCAAGCGTTGGTAAAGTCACACACCCCAGCTCGATCCCTCCGCTCAACTACCTCAGCTGGACGTCTGGTACCGCCATCGCTAAGAGCAAGCAAAGGTCGATCAACAAAGTCACAACTTTTCTCTGTTTTGGGACCTCAGTGGTGGAGCGAGCTCCCTGCCGATGTCAGGAGGTTTAAGAAACGAAGAGTTAACGCTGAACTCTAGGTTGATTGACCCAGTGCCAAGTAAACCCGAGCTGGCGGTTCCAGCGCACGGGTTATGCATTAGTTCAATCAACACAGGGTTGGTTGACACAGGGTTACGCGCGTCCACACAAACCTATAAAGACGTGATGTATGGATCATGGAAACCCTGAATCGAAATGGCAAAACGGGCCGCTTACTTGAATGAAATGGAACTCCTGGTTCTCCTGGAGAGCTATGACGAGGAGAAGGAGATTATCACAAGAAAAGGAATCGCTAAAGCCTCTGCAACCTAGAGAACAAAAGCCTGGCAGCGGATCGATGACCTCGTAAATGCGTAGGTTACATGTCAAAAAAGATGTACTCCGATGGCTCCCAAGTGGTCAGTGGAAGGAGTAGGTTTAAAAACATCATACAAACAGGTAAGCCATTCCCACCATCGTATTGGCCTACATAGGCTATATTTAGTCGGTCCAGCATTTAAATTGTCATACCATATTTGTCACTTTTTTTGGATTAGTGCTTGTAATGGAGTCGCCGGCTACGATCGAACGTTCTCCAGTGGATGTAGGGCTGTTGTAAGCGCCTCTCGGCATACTCAGCCAATATTGCTCTTTTCAGAGGCCGAAAAAAACGGAGGGCTACGCAAATAGTCTGGAGTAAACTGAGGCCAGCTCCTCGATTGGTAGCGTTGGCTATAGAATATATTTAATGTGATTAAGAGTTAGATGACGTTACGATAGGATATTTTAGAGCAGGCTATAAGAAAAGTGTTGATATGATGTTTTAGAATTAAATGTTTAGTCGGTCTGTTAGGCAGGCAAATCCAATGTAGTTTCAACTGTGGTTTAATGCTAATGCTGTTTATGGTCTTATTATGGTTTATTGTGGTTTTAAGCCAAAGTATGTTTGTTCATATTATAGGAACAGAACAGTATTTACTTGCACAATGTGAGATAGCTCAAAACAACCAGCAAATAAGCTGAAACAGGATTTTGATAATTGTGTATTTCTTTTTATGTGAAATAAGAGTGGGGAGAAACGGTACATGTGAGCCTCACTTTTTGATTGTATTGCTCTCACTTTAACCAGGGAACAGTTTATATTTTATTTATGTGTTACTCAAGATAATTATAGACAGATTTTGGAAGACTAAACAAAAGCTGTGCTGCTTCAGTCCTTGTAATACATATATACCTGCTTTTCAGAAATCCGTTCTCATCATCCACTTGTTATCACCGTCCTTGCCACTTGGGACCGGTAACATAAGGCTGGGGAAGGCTATTTAAATATATTAAAGATTAGCACGAGAATCTATATCTCTCCAGCAAAAAGTCATCTGGATATGCCAAGATGTGGAGCTATGGACTTATTAATCGCTCCCGGTGGATGCACGAATAACTTGCGCTCCGATATCAACAGGCCTCTAATCAAAAGGGCATGCCATTGTGAACACATGAAATCTGCGGTGAACGCGGGTTTAAATGTTCCAAACTTAACCTGCGCAAAACCTGCTCCGACCAGGTTTGATTCAGAGCATATGTTTCTATGGTAACTAACATACGCGTTCATTTTGGAACGGAAAACCTCGGGTTACCGCAAACCCTGGGTTAACTTACCCGGTTATGTGATAAAGCCGGCTCTGTGGAATACCCCTCAGCTTCCGCAAAAGACTCAATCCTCACCTGTTCAGAGTTCACCTCGACGCTGCATAGCTACCCAGCCCCTTCCGGCCACCATTGTATGTTGTACGTCCTGGCACTTAATGTACCCACTTATTGTATGCACTTAATCTACATTGCAATTATTCATAGTACTTAATTGTGTAACATCTGCAGTAGGTAGCTGCTAGCATTGCTGTACACGGGGAATGGGTTAGCCTAGCGATTGTTAGTACTTGCACTTGGCTCTCTGAACATCTTTACTGTACTGACAGCGATATATTGTTTCACTTCTTATGACAAATGTACTTATTGTAAGTCGCTTTTGATAAAAGCGTCTGCTCAATGTAAATGTAAACATGTTTGTAGTGAACGCGCTTGCGTGGAAAGTCAGCTGTGTGCAACTGTGAGTGGAAGCCATCTTACGTTTGATTTACGTCTTGACATCGGCTTTGACTCATGTCTCCATTACTGCGGAAGATTCAACATATGCCTACGATTTTCTAATTCCAACCCCAACTTTGTAAACCATCTTGTATTGTTTACTTCCAATTAATATCAAACTAACAACGAAAATAACGTTTATTGCCGAAATTCCGAAATATTTATGATACATTATTTGTTATTGCTTGGTTGTTTGTGGTGGAGGGCTGGTTTAAGCAGCCTCACCTGGCACAGAGTCAGACTGATTGCCCTCTGGGGTTGGGGAAGCTGCACACCTGTTGTGCGTTGAGAAATCTGTGTGCACAGGTTGAGCCAGCCATCACCCAACAACACCCACCCAGGGAGAGATCCCCTGCATGGCAACATGGAGCACCAGCGCACCTAGAGTAAAGCAGACTTCAACACCACCACCCTGCATCAATATGTTTGGCCTAGGTGGCCCAGAAAGGCCACCTAGGTGGAGCGTGTCAGCCGCATTGGTGGCGTGCAGCATCGTCCTTTGCTACAGTTATAAACTGCCATATCTAAACGTAACAATTCAAGAACATTGCGATGCAGTTTGACTAGCTCCATCACTAGCTGAACTGCATCAGGATGTCCTAAGGCACACCAAACAGGATGGTGTCTTCATTTCTAAAAGATTGGATCAGCGCCTCGCTTTTCCCCTCGGCGGTGCCACAGTAAGGAGGGAACCATACTGTGTCTCGGTTCTACACAATACTTCATTCTGCCGGGGTTTCTCTGAACCATTGATGGTCTCTGGGTGAGCCGGTCATCAAACGCTGACCTGGGAAGACATTTTCAAGGTGGTGTCATTCTGCTGACATCTAAACCGGAGGCATCAAGACCTGTCGTCGCCATTTTTTCCCGTTGCATTTCATGTCCTCACCTTCATTAATTTTCCCGCTCATTCATATTCATCAGGGCAAGACATAAATTACCCCATTGTGTCTGAATGCGGTATAAATGGGGGTGCTGTCCTCTCCAGTATATCGGTGCAGCTGAACAAAAAACGAACACAGGCCTTTCTCCAGAAGAATCCGCTCAGAGTCCCAGACAGGATCCATTATGGGTATCATGTGATGATCGCCGATTGATTGATGGTGCTCTCTCGCTCTATTTTCCTATTCTATTGTGCCTGCGATCGCCCACGCCTGAACATTCTCTACTATCTCTTCATCATCTGGGAAATTATCTCCCTGTCTCTGTCTGTCTGTCTCGCTCCCTCTCTGTCTCCATCTCTCTTTCTCTGGGCTGATATCAATAATCCTGAAATGGGTTGAATGAGTCCATGCTAGAGAAAGATTGATTAATATAGAGGGTGATTGAGAGAGAGAGAGACTAAGAGATGGATTTGGCTTTGACTAAACACCATACATAAATGAGTATTAATTCAAAGGTGAAAAAACTTTTAACACATAAAATACTTAAACTAAATGAGTTCTACTACAATTTTACATTCATTCATATTCATCAAGGTGAAGCAGAAGTTATATTAAGTGATATATACATTATGATAATAGATTCAATGTTTCCCAGACACACACCTACACCTACACACCTACACACACACACACACACACACACACACACACACACACACACACACACACACACACACACACACACACACACACCCTTTTGTTATGCACTTGCATTAACATAAACACCTGGTGTCCATACACGCCCACCAGCAATAAACATAGACGCCTTGAATTAACATACATATCCGCTCATGGGAGGCCAAAATACCAATCATCTCCAGTGACCATTTGTGATGGAATTTGCATTCCCTGTTGAATATGATAATACCAGCTTACACCTTAATTCAACCGCTAGACTGGCTTGAGATGCTGAGACTTTAGCTATGCTGAGCAAAACCCAGTAGAGGTTGTGAGCCTGATTCCATGGCAAGGTCATGCTCCTCACATACAAATCACACACTAGGTTCTGGGTTCGATCGCCAATGTCTGCAGTCCGCCCATATCTGTGGGCGTCCTTCAGCAAGCATCTCCAGCCTCCTTGCCTGCTCCTTAAGGACCTGCGTCTGAATTCACTGTAAGTTACCGAGGAGAACCAAAAACAGTGAATCATACTTTTTATTTAAACAGAGCAGGACCGCTCCCTCGTCGTGGCAGATCAACGCCCCCGTCTGCAGAATTATAGGGACGCTCAACCCTTCCTCTAAACTCACCTCCAGAGACCGTGGAAAAACTGTTTGACCCCCTGCGTGCAGGGTTCCACCCCTAGCCGACGCTGCACACAAATCCCAGGCTGATATCGACCCCTGCTTTCCAGGCTTGGCTGAAGGTTATGAAGAGAGGCTTCATGTATTCTCTGAGGATGACTCTTTGTTACTGTTGTTGTACTATTTAACCTTTCTTTAAAAAGCGGGAATGAATCAAAAACAGCATGAAAGGGTCTTGCGAATACACGTCCCTTTTCTTTCATAACCTTGATGGTTAACTCCCAAACCCCTTACCGATTAACATTACTCTATTCCTTTTTCTCAACATTTTACTTCAAATGTTGCTTCTATAAAAGCCGATTTATGGAAAGGTGTCAGACATTTGATGCATCTGTTTGGACATATCCAATATTTGACCTGCAGGGGAACTGATTATTCTTGGAGCAACATTGACAATTCAATATATCTGCCACGTCTGTAGTCTGACTAATAAAAAAGGGTTTTAAAACATTAGGGAGTCTGAACAGATTCTGGATGCGGCTGTCAATACTTTTGGAGTGCTTTCTCACCGCTTCCTCTCCCCAAAACTTTTGATAAGAGCATCTGATCAGCAAAACAGATAATCCCTTGAATGAGAGCCTCATTTCGAATGCGAGGCGCGCGCCGTTTCACTTGGATTTGCAAACCGTATGTCAAGTTTCATTAGGTACCCTTGTAGAATCCGGCTCATTTGGGATGAGCTGTTGCAGCGCTGTGTTAATTCATGAAGTCATGAAGTCGTACCAACAAACGGCACGTGTGTCATTCTCTAATTGACAGCTGTTGTGTTGCTCTGTGATCGGTGCGCTAGGTATTTTAGAGGAAAAGCAAATACACCATCATGAATCATCAGTTGCAACCACAGTCTCGTCAAATGTAATCAATTAATTAGAAATTTAATAAACAGAAAAGGTTGTGCTTTCCTTTTATATTGACATCAATGTTCTGTGTGTGTGTGTGTGTGTGTGTGTGTGTGTGTGTGTGTGTGTGTGTGTGTGTGTGTGTGTGTGTGTGTGTGTGTGTGTGTGTGTGTGTGTGTGTGTGTGTGTGTGTGTGTCGCTAATCTCGAAGGACTCCAAACATTTTAATTTAAATAAATGTCAGTTAAGACACTTTCTATCAGGGAATGAGGTAGCACAATAGTGATTGAGCCTGTAACCCACTGATGAAAGCTCTTCTATTTGCAATGCTATGAATGTTTGAACTTGGTGGCTCTGGCGTCATTTCCGCCATGCATTCGAATCACTAGCAGTGCAGTAAGTGCCGCATTTTCCATCATCCAGCAGTTGTTGTTCACCCAGAGAGGGTTTGGTGGAGCTACCACAACACATATACATAGACCCTGCATTGGCCTTTGGATTGTACGTCAAAGTCTGAGCTATATTGGGGAGGCTAAGACAGGACTGGTGTTTTTTAAAAATGCAAAATCGAAAATAAATAATGACGTTATGGTGCCTTTATCCAGAGAAGCAGGAGTGTTTACTTGCATTTGTTTACAGGCTAGTCTTCGCCTCTTCAATATGGCAGCAACACTGACTTTTTAAAGGAACAGATCCAAGCAGTCAATGGGTCTATGTATATATGTCCACAAGAGACTCGCTCTTCAACCCAATGTGTGTGCGCGTGGAATACTGTTTTTGTCCTTCAAAGGTGCAACCAAAGAGAACAAAACAGAGATCTTCGAGATTGCCTCTTCAAAGAGCTTAGAAAAAATAGAGAAATATGAATCACATGACAGCAAAGACAAAAATGTTAAACCCCTCCATTAATATTTCACTCAAAAAAGATATCTCAAAATATCTGCAAATTACTTTTGTATGAATTCACTATCTGTCTACAGCTTTGCACAGTAACCCAAAAAGACTTCAGAAAAACAGCTCTCTTGCGCCCCTTCTGACTTCAGCGCTATACCCACCAGCTGCTTCTAAATACAGGGCTGGGATGAGTTACATAACTCCAAGCTTTGACGGTAACAATCCCTGAGAAATAAACATGATGGAAATCCACTTCACATAAATACTCCTCGATAAAAGGTGTTGTACAGTGCAACCGTGGCTAGCGTTATCCCCCGTTGCTGCGAAACTAGAGCCCATGGCTCTCCTTTTCAGCTCATCTCTCCCATAACCTCCGTGGCAGTATTAGCAGAACGAGACCAAAATATATCTTTTGCGGTAGGGTGCACTGCCCGTTTGAACACACACACCTGCAGCGGCGAAGCGCGGTTACCTCATGCGCCTGAGCGGCCGACAAATAAAACACGACCACAGATTCACAGTTTTAGTCCGCCGTCGGATCGATCCTCTGCCCGCTGTGCCGGACTGCTGCCTTTGAGAACGACTCTTAATCCTCCCCTGCTCACTCGCGTGGACATTGGGTGGAGGGGTTATAGCTCTTACCCCTCCTGGAGCCAGAGAGATTAGAGGCTGTGCTCAGGCGTTGTGGTGTCTCGTGGTGTGGTGTCTGCTCTGCCCTGGGTCGGACCGTGGTCTCCCCCCGGGGTCCTAGTGCCTGCCCGGGTCCTTGTGTCTGTCCTGGGTCCTTTACTAGGCCACATCCTGGGTCCAAGGGTCTATCCTGGTTGCTAGGGTCTCTGCTGGGTCCCAGAGTCCATCCTGTGTCCTATTGATTCTATCAGCTGGAATGTTTATAATCCTGGGTCCTGGTGTCGGCTCTAGGTCCTGGGGTTTGCCCTGGTTCATTGTGCTGGTTATGCATCCTTTAGGTCAAGTCCTAAGTCCTATGGCCATCTTTTAGTCCCAGTTTCATATCTGGATCCCAATGTCAGTCTTTGGTCTCATAGAGTCTGTTCTTTGTCCTAGTGTCTGACCTTGTCTTCTAGGGTATATCCTGGGTGCTAGGGTTGGTCCTGGATAGTCCTTGTGTCTATTTGGTTCATTTGCATGGGTCCTAGGAGGGAATAACCTAGACCTATCGGAACACGGTCCGCCTGGAGACCCCAGGGGGCGGATGAATGAACGGTGTTGAGAGATAAGGCCATAGAAACACGCGTATTTAGGTTTCCGTGCATTTTTCGGAAGTGTACGGTAAAAACAAATGCTGGTGGCAATGATATGCGTACATCTATGCACCATAGACACCACGTATTTGCAATGTCGGAAGTCAGTGTGATATGGCGACACCATGATCAGACATTATGATAAAGTCATTTCTGAGTGGGCAGACCACGGAAATTTCAGACAGGTGTGGAACATGCCAGAGCACCCAGCCGTGTGATGAATGGGGTTTGAGATGGCAATATCTGACTCCGCGCTTCACTCATTTCCCCTACACTGCAGTGGAACAGGCCGACATCAAAATACTATTTGCAGTGGCAACCTGTTTTCCATTGGAAATCGGTGCAATCAAATTTTTTGCTATGAAACAAACACTCATCCAGGTAATTATAGGCCTTCCTAGAACCCTGTTTGGTCAATGATTGGAGTTTACAAAGTGTTGACTCTAGGCTCGTTGACTCTAACGTTCTCACTGAGCATTCACTTGCTCAGACAACTACGCAGAGCTCGGTGCATGTGGCCCGAGACATGCTACTTGATGCGGCTGATCATCTTAAATAGCGTCTATGGTCTTCGCTAGTCACTGTTAGCCGCTGATGCTGCTATGGCAACAATGAGCTTTCCTGATTGAATAAATAAATCCATTAATGACTGAATAGATGCATTACAGAGTTTGTTAATGGATGGCAGGATTACTGAATGCATGAATTTGATGGAACAATGACTGGACTAACGGATGGATGGATGGATGGATGGATGGATGGATGGATGGATGGATGGATGGATGGATGGATGGATGGATGGATAGGACGAATAACAGACGGATGGGTGATTGGATGGAGAAATGGCGACTGATGGGATGAATGAAAAGCTAATTAAAAGCTGATAGAAACGCCAAACTCGCATTAAATCAACGTGTGACGGCTGCAAATTATTGTCACTAATAACAATACACTGCCTAGTTATGAATGCTGATAACACGACAATGAGTTCATTATTTCTGTCTAATTCACCATTCACTTATTAAGATTCATGAGCATACCAAATCCATTCTGTTCACGTTACAACTGTACTGGAGAAAAAAACAACACAATTTCCAACAAACACATTTCTTTGTTATCAGAGAAGTGGAAATCATAAACTGAGCTTTCTGCCCCCCTCTCTCCTTCTCATTTCTATTTGGGACACGACCTGGCCCTGCAAGATGCGGCGGCTGTGGGATGGGACCCAGCTTGGTGTCACAACACAGAGCAGTAATTGGTCCAGTAGGGTCGGCTGCTGGGGTCAAAAGCCCATTTGTGCAGCTCCCCGCCTGGGCCAAAATAACAATGTCCACTACCTCTAGTCGTGGTCGTATAGATTACCTGTGTGGTGAACGCAGCTCCCTGTTGAACTTCCTGCGCATATCACTGCTCATTTCTCTCTCGATATTTATATTACGTACATATTTGTACGTCACGCGTCATATGCATATGGGATGAATGTGCGAAACAGATACATGTGTACGTACACGACGCGTTTCCAGATATACAGGTGTTGTGTGAAATGCCCGCTGGTATTTTCACACTGCGTCTTCTTTATTCTCTCACTGTTTCTGTAATTCACTGTCTCCCTGCTGCTCTTTGTTTTCTCTCTCTCCCTTTGTCTCTCTCTCTCTCTCCCTCCCTCTCTCTCTGTCTACATCCGCCGCCCTCGCACGCTTGCCACTTCAGACATGTTTTGACATCCATTTCAAGCCCTGCATGGCTCAGTCCTCCAAGAGGCTGAACAAGCCTTTTGTCGCAGGTGCCATGTCAAGCCTCGCCAAAAATCCCTGCTTTGAACTTCAATGCCCATATATATATAATGACATTTTTGTTGGTCTCATCTCTCGCTCTCTATTTTTAGTGTCTCTCGCCTCATCCACCAAGACAATGGCTCTCCACGGACCAGTGAAACCTCAGTGGTGATGTTTTCTTAATTACGCGGGGGTGATTGTTGTCATAATTAAATACGTCTGCTGTACTTTGCAGTCTGTGCCACCGCCTCCCCCCCCCCCCCCCCCCCCCCCACGCGCGCTAGACAAAACCCATCCACGGACAGATATATCTGTCATCTCTCTCTTCACTTCCTTCCTATCCGGTTATAGAGTTATGGCTCTTCATTAAAAGTGATTTCTCTTTTTATAAATTTAAGGTAATCCTTTTTGCCTGTCGTCTAAAGTCATGCTGATCTTGAAATGGCTGTAGGCCATGTTAACTAACACCATGCCGAATTGATTTCGGCCAATGGAATATAATAATTGAGAAGGGTTTTGTGTCTCTTTTTTATTTTGTTTTATTTTGTTTCTTTGCTTTATTCCTGGTATAATGACCTTAACTAGCTAGATTGAGAACTATAAAAACCCTACATAAAAATTGACATTAAATATTATCAACATATTTGAGAATAATGTTTCACAGTCACAATACCTGAACAATAATCAGTAGCCCTGTGGTGTCATCATTCATTCATGTGAACAAAATGATTGCATTTATGTGTGCAACTCCACCAGCGCTTCTATGCTCTTGTTGCTAATATGCTATTGACCAGCAAATCTGTTCACCCCTTTGTGAACTACGACCTCTTAATGACCCGCACATTGGAGAATACACATTACAAAACAATTAAAACACGCAGTAACAACAGTCATTCTTGATTATTGATTACCAATAGATGGCACTGCGCCGAGGGAGTGAGATTAAACCTGCTGATCTGATCCGGGACCTGGATCCCAGGGAGGCCAAAGACAAACACAGACGCTATCCGAGGCAGGCTGGCGGGGAGAGATAGACGGCCCGGGTGCTGAGAGCTAGTGAGTGACAGCTCAGTCACTCCTCCCCGCCCTACAGGCCTTCCCGGTCGGAAGTACCCAACAGCTAATCGATGGCCGAGGAGACCCTGCGACGGGTGAAGGGTTCCCATCAAGCACACAACCCTTCCGGTAAAAAAAATCCTAACTGTCAAGAGTTTTCATCTTTTAAATACATTACACACACTACAATCAGAGCTGGTCGTTTGTTTGTGTGTGTGTGTGTGTTTGTGTGTGTGAGCGCATCAATGGACAGACAGACAGACAGACAGACAGACAGACAGACAGACAGACAGACAGACAGACAGACAGACAGACAGACAGACAGACAGACAGACAGACAGACAGACAGACAGACAGACAGACAGACAGACAGACAGACAGACAGACAGACAGACAGACAGACAGACAGACAGACAGACAGACAGACAGACAGACAGAGTTCTACATTAATGGATAGATAACAAGATAGATGGATAAATAAATAATAGATCAATAGATGTGTAGATCGATATAGCAAGATTGGCAGATCCAAAGATAGATAGATAGTTAGACGGATAGATCATTATTTATGAATATTTCATCATTAGGTTCTGCCAGTGGCAAATTGAATCAGCTTGCTCATCAGTAAAAAAATAATAGAAAATGGATTTTGATACATTTGAAAAGTAACTCCCCCAAATAGCCCAATTTTAATGAGTTTTTCTAACTACATTTACTTAAGAGGCTATCGACAGTTGGGCTCTGCAATCACTTACGGGTTGGAATAAAAAAATTGATTTTCCATGTGCAAACAAAAACAAGCGCTCGCGTTATCAGGACAACTGCTTTGTTCGCCACGCTGCTTGCTTGACATTCAGCAAGTGGATTTCTTCCATTTGAGTAGTGGATTGTGTATCAACATATGGTTCAGCCCCTCAATTCCCCCCAACCCTTTAGCTAGCACAGCTTTAGCCCCTGCTGACCCGCACCGTTCAACCCACATTCGGTGTTAACTTGGCAAAAAGGAAAACTGCGACATAAAACCGCTCTTATGCCAACAGTTTGTTATTAGCAATTGTGTGTGTGTGTGTGTGTGTGTGTGTGTGTGTGTGTGTGTGTGTGTGTGTGTGTGTGTGTGTGTGTGTGTGTGTGTGTGTGTGTGTGTGTGTGTGTGTGTGTGTGTGTTCGTGTGTGTGTGTGTCGCTGAATGCACGCATAAGTGTTTGAAATAGGTTAGACCCCCGAAGCTTTCTTTAATAAAAAACTGTTTATCATGGAAACGTGAGAAAGCTCTCACTGTTCACTGTTAATGATGGAAACATTCATATTTTGCTCTGCCCCCCTCAGAGGACGTCTATGTATGCATGAGGAATAAAAGTTGTATCCCTTACATATTTCTAAAACTGCCCATTTTTGGTGAACAAACATCAGCGTGACTTTGAACAAGGTCACCTAGGCAGAAACAGAGGGCTGTTTTAGCTAGGCCTATTAGGAATTGATCTCATCTCCACAGCCATGTGTAATGGGCCCTGTTCGACGCCTTGTTTCAAAATGCAAGCCTATACGCCTAGCGGCCATATTGGCCCTAAACGCTAGCTTATACTGTGTTCCATCGACCTAGGATCACACCCTAGAAGACCTAATTTCAGGTTCCAGTTGGTAAACCTGCTCTAGTGAGCCATTAGCAATACCAGGTATAGCCATGTATGCCATTGTTACCGATGATATCAACACGTTGCACGCTTTTTTGTGTAACCAAACACAGTAGCAATAAGCCCCAGAAGGACAGTAATGAACAACGATCTGTATTAACCGATATTGCTGCAGCTTTCAATTATTGTTAATGCCAGCTCAGTGAGCCTTTCTGGTTCTAAATGCTTGTTTAGTCACCTAGTGGCCATCTTTGTTCTTAACGCTTGCTTATTCACCTATAGCAGCCATTTTGGTTCTAAACGCTTGCTTGGTCACCTAGTGGCCATCTTGGATCTAAACACTTGCTTATTCACCTAGTGGCTTTCTTGGTTCTAAAAACTTGTTTATTCACCTAGTGGCCTTTTTTGTTCTCAACGCTAGGTTATTTACATATCTGCCTGAGCGCTATCTCCCTGTGAGGACCACCACCCATCTAGCGTTCCGAACCAGAAGGTGAATAAGGCGACTAGGCCCCATGACAGGCTGAGTGATTGCATGTCCCCGCTTAAACCCATGGTTTGGACAATGATTTGTCACTCATGGCTGTGACTAAAAGCCCTAACAGGCTTCCTTTTCCTCCACGTCTATAATTCTTTAGTCACACACACACAAGCACACTCACACACACACACACACACACACACACACACACACACACACACACACACACACACACACACACACACACACACACACACACACACACACACACACACACACACACACACACACACGTGTGGGAGAGGACATATTTGGATTGGGGCCACCGTGTTATTCCACACTCAATTAGATTTGTTTTGTTTTTGTGTGGAGACATTGTTTTTTTCTGCATGCTTGTGCATGTATTTTGTAAAACTCAAAATAAATGAAAAGAAAACCTACCATGTTCACAACAAATGCTGTGGCGTGAAATTAAAGCATGTGATTGAAAAACACACATCAGTTATTATTATTTTACATTTTTTCACACTGCAATTAACAGTTAATACTATAACAGTTAATGCAAAGAAAAACTGTTGCAGGAAGAGAGCGATGCAGAACGAAAGAAAATAGATTCGGATTAATACAACCTCTAAATCCATATGTTGACTTATACCCTTCGCAGGGTGAGTTATGGATGTAAACAGATTCCTTCTCGGCATCCCGGCTCCCTTACATGGCATCCTACACAGGCTCTGACACTTCCCCCGCCCCCTCCCCACCATAATACATGAAAGAGGGTTTGACCCAGAGAATAAACATGCCCGCACACAAGCATGTGACGCACGCCGCCCCATTTCAGACGCATTACGCGAGACGGGATTCAATTTCCTCCCTGCTCACCGGAGCGTGGACTGCTCGTCTGTCACTTCCTCTGCTTACTGTTGTGGTCGCAAACGTGGTACGCCGTGCACACATTTCCCATCTCTCTCTCTCTCTCTCTCTCTCTCTCTCTCTCTCTCTCTCTCTCTCTCTCTCTCTTTCTCTCTTTCTCTCTCTCTCTCTCTCTCTCGCACAGTGCGAGGGAGAGCTGAAGTCGTGCAGCGGCGGCGAAGCTCACACCCATCATCGTCCATTTTGATGGCGTGCAAGCGGCCGCGCGCCACCGTAGCAGGCAGTTCACAATCACATGACCCGTGTTTGTGCTGAATATACAGAGTGCGGCCATATACGGGGAGAGCTCCATAGCTCTATTGCAGCACACAGCTCAGAAGGTACGGGTACGTCCCTGCTTAGGGAGACAGTACGGCCTTATATGCAGGCCTGTATTTCCTTTGCCAGGGGTCAGGAACTTATGACTCTAGCCTTTATTCATTTTTTTTTAAGCCAGGGCCTGTAGTGCTTGACCCCAGCCTCTTGGGTTCACTTAGACCTGCATAAATAACCCTGAATATATACTCAAGTTTAGGGTTTTTAACTTTTTAAAATGTATTTCTAAATGATTGTGAGTCGGCATCAGATTTCACTCACGGATTGTGAGTGATTTGGGATTTGTTGAATGCCTGGTCTGATCGGTCGATGAACCTTTTAGATTAGAACAACTCCACAGTGAAGCCATGGTAAAACCAGTCAATCTATAATATGGATTATTTCTACATACAAAGCTTATTTACTTGGCCCAGGCATTCACATAGCTAGGGTGATTTACAGGTCAAATTTAACAACATCTTTTTAGTATAATATAATCTACAATCGGTGTAGGTAATGAACTGCTGGAAGAGGGAATATGATAAATGATTTTGGGTGTCAAATTATCTTCCCGGTCTAAATGGTCACGTATAATTTGTAATGGATGAATATCTTCCGTAAAAAGGTTGAATGATTATGTAAACTCTTCCTCTAAGAACAATTTCAAGTTATTACATGTTTTATTGCTTTGCCAGACCAAAACGTCCCTGACCTCTGCACTGTAGTATATTCCCGAAATGTCCCATCTGGGATGAATAAAGGACTTGGTCATCTCATATAACTCAGTAAGTATTGGACAGCCTGGGTGGGAGAACATCTCTGTCGATCTATGATTTTATTTATTGAGGTAACTAGGGTTTAGGGTTAGAGTTAGGCTTAGGTGCTGGTATGTATTTTCAAAAGAGTACAAATACATTTAAATCACATATTGCACATCAACCCAATGACAAAAGAAAAACACCTTCCCTGCAAGTGCTACAAACAGCCACTATTTAGAGAAATATAAACATAAAAACTTGTATGGGTGAGCTGTAGATAAGTCCACCACTTTGCCTCTTGATACATACTAAGAGGGAAGACAACTTTCAGACTGGCTGCAGACTGACGTTCGGAGGTACATTGTATTCTGAGGAGAGGTTGTGTGTTCCTGCTCTGTGCGTTCCCCTGATGTAAAGGGCATCGCGAGAACACTTCACCCTCCACGGGAGGGCATCAACTCAGACCTTTCTCATTCAATAGGCCGCTGTCTGACAAGACAACAGAAGCTGGGCCTCACCCAGTCCACAGACAAAGATTACATTTGAATCCCATTCCATTCTTGCCTCTGAAACAATGTTAATATTGTGCTTCCCGTTTTTTGGAAGCCTACTCCGACAGCGTGGAAGTGTGGAGTGGTTGAATGACAAGTGAAGGGGCATATTATAGGAGTCCTTCCCGCCTTCACAGTTAAAACGTATAGGCGGAAGTTCCCTGGAGGGGAATGTATTTGAATGAATAAAAGATGTACAAAGAGAATCCCTCTTCTCTCTGGCAGGCGCCTAGCCCGGTGCTGAAACGCTAGGATCACCGCTAGTAGTCAAGCTTCCATCATAGCTCCATTAATAAAGCTGGTGGGGGTTGTTTCTGTGTGTGTGTGTACGAGGGGGTGGGGAGGGGGGGTTATATATTGTCATGCCTCACTGAGATCTCTGTCTCGGCATAGGACTGTCACAATCCAGCTCCTCCCGGAGGAACTGGAGCTAGGTGCTAGACTTGCCCTACTTATAAACCGCACTTGTCAGAGACGACGTAGCGGAACAATTTGCATGCCCTGTCGCTCAGACCCAGCTGCGGGCGTCAGCGACAGGTACGCCCATGCAAGCACCTCCCCGGGGGGGCGCCTCAGTGCTCCCTCCCTGTGAAAGGCATTAAACCCTCCGCCTAATCTACCGCCTTTCTTCGCGCTACCCCGCCGTGTCGGAACAATGCGGTGCGTGCGTCGCGCCGCTCGGACAGGTAGAGGGGTCATGTGGAGCGTCGCCGCGGCCGAGACGGGTTCAGTGCGTCCCAAACGCCGGCACGTCGGGTCCGCTGTTGCCCCCCCCTTGGGCAGCCGCCGCCCTCCCCTCTGTATGATCCTCCGAGTGTAAGGAAGTGGAGATCGCAGAATAATTAGGCGAATCACGTTGGGCTGCAGAGATAAAATTGAACGGTGGATATACAGACGCTATCAGCCAGCAGGCTCCGATGCAGCCGTGTATTGGACGAGATGCAATTAGGTTTCTTTATTGCTCTGAAGATATCACGGCTCTACGACTTATCTGTGTTTACCAACTGGCTACTTTGTCGAACATCTTGACCTTTCCGAATGAAAGACAAATTGCCTATCGGGCTAAACTTAAAGATTGGTTTGGCTGAATTTGGCAGTGTTGAGAGGACCTATCGTATCAGCGGTGACTGTTAAAAGGCAAAGAAATACAACCTCACAGATACCGGGAAATAGCCGCAGTCGCCAAGTGGATGGTTCTGTGTCTTTTAAATGGATCGCAGTTACACTGGGCCAAACATTCTCTTTTCCCAATCTTGTTCTACGGTCCATTTTCAGTGTTTCTAATTAAATGAGGAACAAGAGAAGATATGAAATTCCTTTCCTTGGCAGGGTTCTACTCACAATCAAAATGTTACGATTACTACCAGTAAAGATGAGCCTCTGGGAGAGAAGTACAATGAAGCAGAAGTTTAATCCTGAGAAATTTGAGGACCAGGTGATTTGCCCCAATGTTAATCTGTGTGTTTTTCTATCAAATCGACAGAGCAATTCAATTCAATTCAATTCAATTGTATTTGTATAGCCCTTAATCACCATTACAGTCTCAAAGGGCTTAACAGGCCAAATATTTGTGACACCCCCCTTTACCCATGCCCCCACACGGGCAAGAAAAAACTCCCTTGAATCAGCAAGGAAGAAATCTTGAGAAGAAACGCAGTGTAGGGGATCCCTTCTTCCAGGGATGGTCAGGAGTGCAATGGGTGCCACAATTGACATACAGGTAAATACATGCACATCATATTAAAATGGTGATGGGGTTCTGGCCGATTATCCATTAGGAGAGTCCAGGCATCCAGTCCAGTACCCGCAACACGCTAGAACAGACAGAATAGTGAATTAGAACGGAAAAGTACATAGTGGGAATGTATAATGTAATAAGAAAAGCACAAGCAAACAGAGTAGTCTTCATTCTCGCATCAGTTGTTTTCACACTCCAAATGCAAGATTGTAGAGGTGCGTTTTGAGCTTCCCTTTGAATAGCTCCACAGAGTCAGCTTCCCTGATCGCTGATGGCAGCCTATTCCATAAAAAAGGGGCTCGATAGGCAAACGCTCTCTGTCCAGCCGATTTCTTTTTAACCTTCGGCAGTGAAAGAAGGCCAGCTCGCGAAGACCGGAGAGACCGAGAAGGACTATAAGGAATGATCAGGTCCTTCAAGTACGATGGAAATAATCCATGCAAGGCTTTATAGGTTAACAATAGCGCCTTAAAGTCTGATCTGAAAGTTATTGGTAGCCAGTGTAGAGAGGCGAGAATAGGTGTAATATGATCAAACTTTCTCGTTCTGGTCAGCAATCTAGCTGCCGCATTGTGTACCAGCTGTAGACTTTTTGTGGTAGAGTTCGGTAATCCCGAGAACAATGCATTGCAATAGTCCAGTCTTGACGAAACAAATGCACGAATCAGTGTCTCCGCATCCACTGCGGATAACATTGGTCTGATTCTTGCAATGTTTCTCAGATGGAAAAAGGCATTTCTAGTTATACTTCTTATATGTTGGTCAAAGCATAGGTGAGGGTCAAACAGGACACCAAGATTTTTGACGGATGCACTCTGTGGGATGAGAGAGAGAGCTGTGGGATGAGAGCAGTGTGCTCTTGTTACAACATGAGTGGCCTGGGAACCAAAAAAAGCAAATTTTGCGCACACAATTGCAATAAGATTTATTCTGGTCAAATCCAAAATATCAACCTCCCTCAAATTGTTGTCTTGCCCCAAACCATCATTGGCTTTTCTTCAGTCTGTCTGTCGATGGCTGTGGGTCAATTGTTGACTTGTTGTTCATCCGCCAACTCCACTAGAAGAAGAGGAGCGCTTTAAAACAGGAAAAACAGTTGGTGGATGTTGATTGTCTTGTGTCTGAGTGAGCGAGCGGGCGGTAACAAAGAAAGGTCATCCGTTTGTTCCGTGGAAGCATGTGAAGGAAAGTGGTGGAGGATGCATGCCAGGGGGGAGGGAGGGGGGGGGGGGGTGTTGAGACCGACAGTAGCAGGAAATGGGAAAAAAACAAAATGGATGTTGTGTACTCAGAGTCTCACAGCGGAGGAGCAGGTGATATCAGCGTTGTGCAGCTGATATCATCTGTTAGAGAGAGGGGTGGGGGGAGAGGAGTTTGCACGTCCAAACTGGTTCACAGACCTCCAAAGAATCATCGTTCAGATGTGTGGCTTGGTGGCTGCTGGAAGAAATGGGGTGAATTGAAAGAATAATAACAAGGATTAATTCTTGTTTCTTTGCACAGTTTTTTTCTTTCCCCCTTTTTCCTCTCACAACCAGTGCCAAAAAAAGCATGCCGTGTGTTCATTCACCGCATAATCAGACGCAACAAAAAACCTCAAAATCGGATTCAGACGTAGTCTTACGGCATGTGACTATCTGATGATTTTCACATGGATGAGGTGAAATTCACCGTGTTGGCCTTCGGCCAGAGCAGGGTTGGATGCTGGTTGTTGGCAAAAAGCCCATATTCAACATTAATAATTTTTTCTTTCCCCACTCACACACATTTTTTCCCTGATTCAAATTCAGTCCCCGTTATCTTTTGGAAAGCGTGAATCTGAGTTAGGCTGATGCTGGGCAAGGGAGATGTGTATCATATGGTCATGATTAGAGGCCGTGATGTGTTCAATTAAAACCGGAACAAATCAAGGAGGAGTCTCCTCGCTGTTCCATTGAATATTAATTAGGGTAATTAACTGGGGTGAATTGCAATTTGGAGCATAATTAGTAATGAGATGACATTTGAAGTTCACACAGGATTGAAATGCAGTCACCCTTAACCATATGCTAATAACACGCATCTATAGTCTATCATGTGGGCGGCATTGTGTAACAAGCTTGACCAAACAACCGATGAGTTGGCCATGATGAAAGACAGGGCGGAAAGTACGCGCGCACACGCACACGCGCACGCGCACACACACACACACACACACACACACACACACACACACACACACACACACACACACACACACACACACACACACACACACACACACACACACACACACTAACTGACCGGAAGAATGCCCAAGGTGAGCTACATCCTGTATTGTAGCTAAAGCAAGGCCAAATGCAGTGAATGTGTGTGGCTTTTAGAGTTAACAGATGTATTCCGATCTAAAAAAAAAGCATTATCATGCAAGGCTAAACGCATTCATGGATGTATGCAATGTACCATTGTTCGACTTATCAAGCAATGTAAAATGTCAAATTTGACATTTAAGGTCTGATGCGTTTTGATATGATATTATATATTTGACAACATGGTGACATTTCATACACAGTGGGGATTTGTTGTTCTCACACACACACACACACACACACACACACACACACACACACACACACACACACACACACACACACACACACACACACACACACACACACCATGTCATACGCCCCTTCCAACATCTAAACAATCTGCAAATTAATATTGGAAAGATTTTGATTGGGCCAAGATGTCATACTTCAGCTCCTTTGAGAGTGATGGCAGAAGAAAAAGCTGACAGGTGGCAGGTACAACGTGACAAAAGACTCGGGAACGTCAGGAACGTCGGGAGCGTCAGCCACAATGAGAGACGCCTCGCACCCTAGTGGGACTTCTGGGGGGAAGGGGATTTGATGATTCATACAGTGAATCAATCAGCGCTTTAATTTTATTAACGCACGTGTGTGGGACAAATCCAAATTAAGGAAGGAATTGGGATATTTTGGCGAATCGGGGCGGATTATTTGAACACACCAAGCAAACATTGTCGCTCTAGCTAACAAACGGAGCAGATTCCAGTTGTGGGTGGCCGACTGCGGAAAAGGGGTGGAAACGTGAGCCTCAAAGCCTTCGCTCAAAGGAGCAGACTGTTGTATTTGTTTCAGGCGATATATTCTCAATGCACAAGGCTGTCTGTTTGGGAGTGAACATAAACAGCTCAGTCAGTGTATCACCTTCCCCGCCGCAAGCAGTTATATTATCGATAGGCAGGGGCTTCTCCCTCTTGCTTTCAGACATTCCTCTTGGTGGGATGCAGTGTCATGTGGCTGTCGTGTACAATGATGTGGTCGTCAACTACTACTCGGGTACTTCAACAAACCGCCAATTAATTGTCCATTAAGACCTGCTTGGCTAATAGCCACTCCAAAGTGCTGTCTCGCATTTTGATTGTTTCTTCACCAAACTGGTTATCCACCATGCAGGACAAGGATGCAGTATGCTGAATAAACTGCAGTATATATATGTGTAGTAGTACGCTGAATATACTGCACTTGAGATGTAGCATACTGAATATACTGCAGAAAGACGGTAGTCTAAGAAATTCATTGCAGAAGCAGGCTAGGTATACTGTAAATATTATAACAATTAAATAATTGAGTATTGTAATTAGTTTTAATATTGGTAGTTGGCTTAGCGAGGCCAAGAGCCCTAGGAGCCATTCTGTTAAATATTGAGTTTGCTCCTCAAATATATTTTGCCATTAACCAAAAGCACAGAGCCTTGGTCAGGCTGGATCTCGACATTGCCCTGCCAGTAGATAATATGGATTCTCCCTCAAATAGGATAACTGGCCTCTTGTCTCTTGTCTGTATCTATCTGACAGCTCTTTCACCCTCAGCAAAGAGCTTCAAACTCATTGATCTGAGTATCTATCAGAGCAGCGTCTTCAAACCATTGCAATAAGAGAAGGCCATCTTGGTTGAGTCAACTGCCATACAACCTGGTGGCAGCCTCTGACCCCATTTTTCTGCCTGAACATTTTCCCAACCACTGAATCAACACCTGATTCATACGTGTTTAAATATGTCCCAGTGCATGTCCATGAACGTTGTGCAACATTCACAAAACCCTAATTGATTAATAGTAGTCGCGAATCATTGTGAATCATCTTCAGGCAGTCTTTTGGTTGAAACAGAACCCTTTTTCAAACCTTTAAAAAGTATTATTTTTAATGCAACCATTATACAGTATATCTCTAGCTCATAGACGGCCATGATGCAACCGCCTACAGTGTCTACATCAGCTTTCATTATAAACCATTGTAAGCCACCACAGGTACTTTAGTCCCTTCTGTACCAGACACTGAGCTCAGGCTCCGGCAGAACTCTTTGTCTATGACGCTGTCTGAGAGTCACGCTGGGCTGAATAATGAAATACTAAATGCATCTAAAATTAGGTTCTTGCCCGAGATGGAGGCAGACAACATGGCTGAGATGTAGAGCGTTTAATGAGCCACTAAATGACGCCGGGAAGCCATATCCCAGCGAGTTTTCATCCCTGATTAGACTTCTGAACCTATGGAATTTAAAACCATAAAATAGCTCCAGGGCCCAGAATGTATCTGCGCTATACCGTTGATTACAAATGGATTATCAAACGTGTTGTGGTAAGAGGGATGCATTTAAGTTGAGCAGCCACTGCAAAAATAATAACCAGTGGGTCTTTTCTTGATGAATATGTTTTGTTTTTTGGTAAGTCGTTTTCTCCAAGTGGTTAACACACAATTGCAATTTGTATAATTACCATTTTGAACCCGACCAGACAGTTGACGTGGGCAGCGCTCCTTTGTTTTTCAGTGTAGGGATTGACATCAGGCTGTGCTTCCACTTTGAATGACATTGAATGTTACGTTTCTTGTTTGTGGAGTCTTTTGACCCAATGGAATGGATACACAAATGGCCACTTAACTCAACGCAATTAAAAAACAAACAACAACTCTACTCTTCATAATTCTTAACTTGATCTGTTTGTGGTCCCATAAAATAGAGGGAAAATTGTGAGGTAACTAACCAAGGCCTACTGTAGTAGATTAAAATACAAATGTATCTGTTAGCAAGGAATTGCAAAGCTGATGTAAAATATTTAAACATAAAATGACACTCATAGTATAGCCTTGCTTAATGTGACATGTAATTCCACGTCAAACCCTTAATGCATGGGAAGGACTTCATTTGATTGTTGCATGCAAATGTAGATCATCCTACAAAAGAGTTATCATTGATTTCAATGCTATTGCCACCCACTTTCTTGACCTCGGCCACAATATAATCACTGAAACTGTTATGTTGAGGAGAATGAAACAGAAACAGAGAGGTTTATTTGGAATGTTTTGGAGCTTTGGTAGAATGAGCTTACATGAACAAAAACAAAATCAATTTTCCGCTTTGTGTTGTCCTCGAAGGGCACGCATCCCGACAAAGACAAGGGTCCAGAAATCAGGTTTTTTTTCCTCAACTTTGGTTTTAAACGCTAACGTCCTGCAGTGGCTCCCTTCCTATTCAGTACTTTATTTTTGAAGATATCTGAAAAATGAATCAATCTGCAAGAAGCCAATTTTTTGCTGTTTAAATGTGCTTGGTATTTTATTGGCTAGTCCAGTTCAACCCTATTATTTCTGTGGAGCAAAACAGGCCTATGAATATGGTTAGCAGTAGGGTTGTTTAATAATAAACTTCATTTGTATAGTATAATCTGAAAAACACTGTTTTTATCAAAACACTTTGACAAAGTGCTTCATACTATGCATAATCAATACAACGAATACGCAGAGAAACATTGACAAAATGACAAGTTGACAAGCAAAGAATCAACTTAAATATGAACGAACCCGGATTAATTCGAAGAATCAATTGGGTTTTAAGAAGTGAAGCATGGTGGTGGTGGGGATGGGGACGTTGGTGATGGTGGTATGATGGTGGTGGTGGTCATAGAGGTGGTGGTGGTGATGTTGTTGGCCATGATGGTGGTGGTGGTGGTGTTGATGGTAATAGTGGTGGAGGTGGCGATGGTGGAGGTTGTGGTGTGGCCTTGATGATGGTGGTGGTGATAGAGCTGGTGAAGGTGATGCCTTGATGAGGAGATAAACGACGGCTTGTATGCATACTCTCTCAGGACTTGTGGTGGTGGTGGTGGTGGTGGAGAGAAGTCTAGGGTTGGTGCTTGGTGTTTGCCCAGGGGTCACCCTGGAGGACTGGGGGGGGTTGGGGTTGGGGGGTGCACAGCTGACAAGACAGATCCGTGTGGTAATTAGAGTGCAGAAGTAGAGCCGCAGAGGTGTACTCTGACAGGTAGACATCCCCCGCTTTAAAGGGTAAAGCCGGGGACCAATCAACTTCTCCTCCTGCGTCTGTCGCCCTCCCTCTGAAGGAGGTGGGCTCCTTGGTACCACAAAGGAAAACACAGTTTTGTTCCGAGTAATGGTGCGGATCAATACGCTGCCGTCAAGGTGCGTGTTTGTATTTTATGGATTAAGTGGAAAATCATAAACTCAAGTGTAGCTGAGGAGAGCTGCTACCGGCAACATAACATTGTTTTGATATTATAAAAAGTAGATGGGCAGATGAATATATTTATGCACATAGATGCACTGTTGACTACTCCATTTGCCTCTTACTACTGAAAGCCTTAAGCGACAGTTGAACTGAATAAGCCTTGGTATTAAAGTTTACCGTGGAAGCTCAAACATCTCTCTGCCTTCAAATCTAAATATATATGTATATATATTATTTTCATGTTAAAAGTCCACTTGCCAGAAGGATGTGATGATAATATTAATAATGGATTGCATTTACATAACGCTTTTTAAAGGTACCCAATGCGCTTAATCTCAGGAGATTTATATGCATGTGTGGGAGGGGGTTTATGCATATGTTGAGGGTATGACACCTCATCCTCTGATGAGAAACATCCTCTGTGAACATCCACGTTTAACTGAGGTCCGTCGCCGTGAAAGCCAGCCCAGAATCCAGAGGTGGGATGATATGGGTCCTAGGGTGATCAGACCCCAATGCTCCAGGGACCTGTCTATTGCCTGAATAGGAATCCTTCCATCGCATGGATTGAATGTTGTGCAAGTGATCATGTGACATCTGTTTAATGACGTACTGTTTGGCAAAAACTTTTTCAACCAATCTCAACTGGCAAAATGGGGATTTTGTGAAGGCATCAAATAGCTCAAAGACATGGCGGCTAATTTGACCATTAATGTCGGCCTTCCTTCGATGTCGTCAGATCTCCACTGACGATTAAAGATTGCGAAGTTATGTTGTTTAGCCATCTGCTACAAGCGGTGTGCATGCAATCTTCTCTGTTCCAGCTGGTTGATGGTGTGACGTAACCTCGATAGGGCGCCGTCTATGTGGGATCGGTGTACCGCCTGGACAGGGAACAGAGAAAGCACTATATATATTGACACCAAACTTTACTGTTCAAATAAAGAGAAAGCCAATGACGCAATGATATTTTTTTTGTTCCCTGGAATTGACCGCAAATGTAATTATAACTTTTCCCCCTTTCCTTTGTGAGCCAACACAGCGGCATATTTATTGTGTTTCCGCAATCATCTCGGATTTATAAATTCCAATTTCCTTCAGTAATAAATGTTTGCATATATTTATCCGTGGGAAAAGTCTTTCCTCTGGCAACGGGGCTGTGAATAATGGCTCCACAGCTAATAATGAAGAGATTGCGTGGAGAACCATCCTCCCCCCCAAACGGCTCTTTGATGGGACGCTGCAGTCTGATGAACATTTAAACCACACATGAATGTCATTTGGCTCCGTGTTCACACCAAACATCAATACATATTCTTCCATTCCAGGCTCTGTGCCGTATACCCGTAGAGCAAAACGCACACGGTCATATCTGGACGCAAGCGAGACAAAGGTTTCGAAACGTTTGAGCAGAATAGACTTGAGTCGTGTAGGAGGCGGGTGATCTATGCAGCCGTGCTGTATCACAACAACACGATTCCATTTATGCTTTGGTGCGTGCCAGAACTATGAAGTGAAAGTCCCGCTCTTACAATATAGCATCACATACATGCAAGCTAAAAGGACAATTGAACCGGTGAGACCCTTATGTTGGAGTGTCCATACAATGCAGGGCACTTATATACAAAAATAGAATAGCTATTTTTGTAAGAGTACAACCACATTTTGTGTATTTATTATGGACCCTCCCTGTATACATTTCTGGCAGACGTTGACAACACTGACCTCGGAACAGAGCCCTCCAGCTAGTCAGCTCCGAAGGGAGCAGGTGGGTAGGAGATGTTTATTTGTAACGCTTGGTGTGTAATGACCATTGATTCAGCTCTCACGGCTGTCATTTGTTTGTTGTCAAGAGTTCATGTTGCTCGCTGCTCCTTCTGATTTTTGGACGCCGTCCAACTCGTCCAGCCAGTCGGTTAAGAGGCTCACTATGAGGTCATCGATGATGAGGAGAATGAGGATTAGAACATAGAATGTGCTTTATTAATCCCAAACCGGAAATGTCCGGTTGCAGCAAACGTCGGTGTCGCAGCAGAAATGGAGCGCAGCCATATCGATGTAATTTAAAATGGACGTTTTTGTTCTTCAAAAAAAAAGTAAAACAATCAGGATGGACGCTGCAGTATGATACAGATAAGTGAATACCTCTAGATGGAAGAAAAAAAAACGAAAGCATTTTAGACAGTTGATTTAGACATGAAGATGAGGTGGTTTCCCCTGCTATTTGCGTCTAAAGTGATGTCTTCCCTTTCTTTCAATTTTAAATATTATAATTTTTTTTAATAAATGACAAATGCCAATGTCAGAAACTGTTATTTCCCTTCTTCCGCTGACAGTCGTAGCCGGGGAGTTCCAAACCTGACGGTTCGGGCCTAATGACGGGGATTCTGACATGACTTGTCCTCATCGTCTCTTCTCTTCATTAAAACAGAAATAGCGACTTTTCACCGAGCAGATGTGACATGTGAACAGATGCGAGCGCATGTGACTCATGATCGGGCTTCGCGGTTGCCTTAGCCGTACGAGCCGCTCGGATTTTCATTTCCATTCACGTCTTCAATTATCCCAGGCTCTCATCATCCTCTCATTCCGCACTCTGCCTATTTCCCAGTCCCTTTGATTTTTCTTTTTCTTTCCTCAGATCAACAGGCCGGTGGGAGGATTCTGTGAAACGTGGCAGTTAGGCTTTTTGAAGCATCGGGGTAGACCCGTCTCTCTGGCTGGCTGACGTCACCTTTGATCTGCAGTCGTGGTTACGCCGAAGGAGAGAGTGTTGCAGGGTCATCTGCCCCCAGTGCGCTCACTGGGGGCGTCTGGGAGTGAGATGAGACGTGCCGGTCGCTGTTCTCTCCTAAAAACACCATCGCTGTCCCCAGAGCCAGGCAACTGGTAAATATGGCGCTTAAATTCGGGAGACAATGAATCATGAAGGTGGCAATTAGCAAGAGTGTGGCGCTGTAGTTCAAGTTAGCACGCAGGCCAATTAGCACAAACAACAGAATGCTAACAGGCTCATTAGAATGTGGTGGGGAAACAAAGCAAATGTCACCTTTCTGCTGGGGTTGATGTCCGCCCTCCATGGTGGAGTGTGGCCACTATTCTAGTGTTTTTTCTACACACTGTTAATTTGCCTTCACCAAAGTCCAGCGAGGGCCTTTAACACTCTCTTGCCATAACACAAACATGTCCCCTCTTTATCGGCGTGTGTTCCCCCGCTGAGATAGTTGGACAGGAATAATAACAGACTCAAACACTGTTTTTATGCAGACCGAATAAACATCACAACCGTACACATTTTTTTTGAACAGCATCTTATTATTCAGGTTTTAGGTGTCTAACTGCACATTCTGCATTCACATTTAGTAATTGTTGTGTGTGTGTGTGTGTGTGTGTGTGTGTGTGTGTGTGTGTGTGTGTGTGTGTGTGTGTGTGTGTGTGTGTGTGTGTGTGTGTGTGTGTGTGTGTGTGTGTGTGTGCTCAGACTCGTGCACACAGCTTGCACCGCTCCCAGCGTTAACCTTAGAAGCCGACAACGGCGTCGGCGGCACGGGGAAGCAGTTAATCATTCCAACCTCTTCACAAGAGAGTGACAGCTCCTCGTTTGGGTGTCGACTGCTTCTCTAGCGACTGGCGTCCCCAGACAGCTAGAACAAAGGCCCTAGTGCGGGTATTGAGCGGCATATAAGACGGAACTTATCTCCAGAAAAGAAAAAGGGGAAAGACGCAGCACAATGGAGACATGTCTTATTTCCCTTTATATTCAGAATAAGGTTCGAGATATTCGGCGGCTATGTATTAAAAAGGGATTATGGCTGCCGTGTATCACCCGAGCACCTTGCTCATTAACGTAAGGCACAGACGAATGCTCGGAGCCGTCTGAATCTGTTCTCCCGATGTAAGGGTTTAATGACCCACTTGGAACAGGCCATCTGTGAATGTTTCTCGTTGACACTGATGACGGACAAATGATGCCGGCTTCGGGTTTTCCTGTCCCACTCGAAGACGGCGAGAACACGGAACAAACGCACACGCCACGGCGCCCAGCGTTCCAGCTTTGATCAATAGGTTGTGTATTCCTATGAATGATGGGTCACGCACGAGGAAAACAAACAAGCAGACGCTCTTTGTCGTGTTGGATTTCTGTAAAGCCGAGACAGCGTGAGGAGGACATTTCACAAAAGAGAGAGCGAGGTTGACATTGACGGCGGAACAAACAAAAATACAAATATTAAATTCAGCAAAGCCCTGTGATGCATATGAAGCCGATCGGTCCTATCCGAGAGTGGGGAAGGTATATGATGGCGCGCGTCGTCCACCAGGTTGTTGTTTTTTGTTGGAGGTTTGGACTGTTACTGTATGTGACCTTGAATGAAAAAGGAAGACTTAGTTACACATATATCATAAAGCACATGACTAGACACACACTCATACACGATGCACACACTCAAGGTAATGTACACACACACACACACACACACACACGTATTTGATCCCTTGTATTGCTACAGGTCTAGGCCTCCAGAGAATTCAATTTATTTATATTTGATTGTATTTGTAAAGCCCGTATTCACAGGTACAGTCTCAAAGGGCTTTACAGGCCCTATATTTATGAGACTTTATGACATGCAGGCACCTCCACAGAGCAGTGAGTCCCATGCACAGGTATTTCAACAAAGGACAGGGTCCCACGGTGCAGGTGTGGGGCTCCACAGAGAAAAGGGTCCCACGGTGCAGGTGTGGGGCTCCACAGTGGACAGGGTCCCCTGGCGCAGTTGTGTGTCTCCACAGAGGAAAGGGTCCCACGGCGCAGGTGTGGGGCTCCACAGAGGAAAGGGTCCCACGGCGCAGGTGTGGGGCTCCACAGAGGAAAGGGTCCCACAGTGCAGGTGTAGGTCTCCACTGAGGACTGCGTATCATGGCACTAGTGTGGCTCACAGCGGCTCCGGGTCAGAGACTGAGCTCTGCAGGGTCTGGATACCTTCCAGCAGATCGCAGATCACACGACGCTCTGGAATCAAACAGCGGCATGTTCCAATATCCCGCTGACATGAAACAATGGGAATTAATTAACTAGTAAACAATACACACACACGCGCATGCACGCACGCACGCTACACAAACAGACCAAACTGTGCACACACCCACACTGTACACACACTAACACATGATGTAAACACAGACACACACACACGCACGCACACAGGCACTCATACATGCTGTACAGACCACACACTCATACACACAAATTCCTTGCATTCTGCCTTAAAGTCTTGGACACTGTCACATGCATACTTGCAAATCTAATTACGCTAGAATTAGATTAGTTATTGACGCAAGTGATTATAGGGATGTTACATAACTTTCCGTTGCGGTTCTATGGTTACATCTTGTAGTTCATCAACTGATCCAAGCAGACAACACAAACATTCTCAAACAGGCACACAGTAAAATATAAGCCTGCAGATGTATACTATGTCCTGATGCTCCGTAATTAATAAATCCCAAAGGAATGCCACATTTTTCTGCTCAATAAAGAACAAAGATTATATTTTAGAAAAAAAAGAACAGAAGAGTAAATATCAGTCCCTCCAGGATTTCACAGGCCTTTTTTGAGATTGTTGCGGCCTAAAATGCCTGATGTTGCGTGAGCTTTTCCAAAAAGTTGCGATGAAAGTTGCGATTTTTGTTGGGATTACAGTGCGATCGGAAGTGAAAGTTGCGTTTTCCTGATGTTAAATATTAAGTTATTACTGCAATTTTCCCCGAAAAATTTGTTAAATCTTAAGTTATCACTGAAAAATACATAGAAACTATGCAAATAGGCACTGAGATGCATACAAAACATAACTAGGCCTATACATGACGACATGTACATGAAATGGTTCAGATGCTTGGATATTGTACGTCAGAACGAGAAAGAAGTGTAGAAAGACAGCTGTGGGAGGTAACGGCTTATTAAAACAGTGTAAGCACACAGCATAATAAGAGCATGCTAAGCCGTGTCATTAATCACATGTGGGAGCCATGTCACAGCGGCAGCAAATGCAAAGCTAACGGTGCTAACCCAGTTTGCATCAATCATCCAACCGCAGACACACACACACACCTGGCGCTGAAATCCATCACAACACACACACACACGCGCGCGCGCGCACACGCGCATACAGTACATAGCGCTAGAATCCATCACCCGTGAACGCAGATAACCACAGTAGGGCTCTTCCTTTGAGGCACTATATGAACAGAAAGTGAGCTACAATCAGATGTACTATTTCATTTTTTAGCTGATGCTTGAATGTCCAACACGACGGTACAATACGTTTATAAAGGTTAGTTGGTTATCCTAGTAAATAATGTAACATCAACACCATTATCTTAGTAAACATGAACATCATTATTAAACATGAACACCATGAGTCATTTCTATACCATTAGTTAACAGTCAATTCACTTTAAGGCGATGCTTATTTCTGCTTTAACTTACGTTAATTAATGCTTAATTAATGCATCTTATTGTAAAGTGTTACCAAGGCATCTAAGGATCAGACAGAAAAATGTGTCAGGCTGTAGGACTCAACGTGCACTGCACTGCCTTCTTTGTGCAAGCCTGCTCCTTTTGACGTTGCAAAACAACCATAACCTCCAAATCCAAACCTAGAATTATGTTTGACGCCTTTGTTTCTGGAGTTAAACGTTTCTGAACTCGGGGCGTCCTTAGCGCTCGCTTGGTTCCTATTGATAACAATTACAAAATGGCTGCCCCCAGCCGCTGAACCCATTCTGTTTGATTACTTTCATTAGATGCATGTTATTGAGGAGCAGGTGGCGAGTGGAAGGCATAGCCAGGAATTGATTTTAGGGGGGTTTTAAACACCTTCATGAACATAGATTGCAAGGGACATAGAATATGTAACTATGTATGCCTACAGAGATATAGCTGTGAAAGATAGAATTAAATATAGATTTAAATGAAAGGCTAAATGTTATATCAATCTTCTGCTGTGAAATTGCTGTGGACAGTATGAGCAAAATCAAATTAATTGTACAACTTATTAACCCGACATCCATTTTGGGGAAAAAAAAACAAAATCATAAAAATCTCACATTCTACTTTTTCAATTTCATATTTCAGGGAAGATACTTGACCCTGCTGAGCCCGCCCTCCCTCACCTCCAGGTACATCAGATCACAGGCTCAAACCCAGAACATTTTGTCTGCTACACGACAACCGATGGGGGTGGATGGGTTGATGGGGGTGGATGGGGCGATGAGCACGGCATTCAACGTCATCCGTTTACATTTCAATCGGGCTTGTGACTGCACCGAACGTGACCGCGACTTGAGACAGCAGAGGAGCAGTGGAATCGGGAGGGAATAACGTGCGACATATGACCGCGGGTCAGAATCATTACCTGGCATATTGCATACATGGCAAACACATGCAGGTTGAGCCAGCCATCTGCGCCGATACCAACACCTTCACCTGCAGAGCAGGAGCCCTGCTTTACCTGAGCGCTGAACTCAGCTGGGTTAATCCTACAGGGGCAGCAGGCCCAGAGGAGTGGGCTGAGGTAGGGAAGCAGCTGAGGTGGAGAAAATATTTATTTAATCTCTGCTCTCATCCATCTCTCCATACACCCGTGACTCCACTAAAGTGTTTTCCTATTGGCAAATGTGGCACAGCCCCTGCAATAAATCATAGGCAACACACACACACGCACACGCATGCACACACGCGCATACACGCAGATATTTATTCACACGCACACACACATAAACTAGACAAAAACACACACTCACACACAGGCACACACTCACACACCAGAAACACATGCAAACACACACACACACACACACACTGAAACAGGCACTCACACGCCCAACACACACCCACATACGCACACAATCATACTCCAGAAACACACGGCCACACCAGACACATATTGATAGACCTACACGCACGCTCACACATAGCTGACATGAATTTCAACAATTGGATTGCTCCCTGCATGCATATGGTGTAATGGGCCTTCAGCCAGCAAATAGGAAGAGACCCGACCCACTGCCAACCAATAGGAAGTGGCCAGTGAGTGCCACTTTAAAGCTGCACTAGCTCACTTTCTCAGAGGCGATGTAGCGTTTCTTTTGCCAGTACGTCTATTCATATAAATATATATTTATATGAATATGTATATATGCAGTATATATAAAGGGAATAAATAATAATCCATCATTGTGATCCAGGGTGGAAACAGGCTGGGTTAAGAAGGGGGTATTTCACTTTGCAAAGGAAGTGGATTGTGTCTCCTCAAAGTGTCCCAATGTTAGGCTGGCTTCTTTTCCCCTTTTTCCGACTCACAATGATGTTTCGCAGTTTTACATAATATGCTCCTTCTTCAATATTTCTAGAGACACATGGAATATTCAAAAGCGGAGCCTCCGTTAATTAATGAACAGATATTTATTTTCCAAAACTGTAGGCGAACTGTGGTGCTATGCAAATTTGATTATGCAAATAGATCAGTATTGCGTATTTTTCCCTACTCACCCCTCTTTGCAGCATGTGGTGCATAATGTGCACATTAATAAAGAGTGGAGCTAGGCGTGTGGTTGAATATCTGCTGCTGCATTTTCAGCCGGCTATTGCCCCTGCTAGGTCCAGTACGTTGGAAAAGGGAGGGGTATAAAATAATGCAGATTAGTCCTCATGTGCATGTGAGGAGCCTTACACTGTTGGACATCAAGAGTGCGTGCACAAGAGAGGATTCTGGAAGGAGAGAGAGACAGAGAGAGAGAGAGAGAGAGAGAGAGAGGAGAAGGTTACGGTCTAAAAAGC
This sequence comes from Gadus chalcogrammus, assembly GCF_026213295.1. NCBI lineage: Eukaryota > Metazoa > Chordata > Actinopteri > Gadiformes > Gadidae > Gadus > Gadus chalcogrammus. Next base: position 6,073,958 of record NC_079427.1, on the reverse strand, counting down.
TTAAAATGGAGTCTATTTAAATGATGTCATCTGCATATTTAAATATGCATTTCCCTTTTCTATTTATATGTTTTTCCTTTTTTATCTATTTTTTCCTTTTTTAATTCAGGTCTTCCAGAAATATAGGGGTTGTTTTTATGCCCAACAAGGGGAGTCCATTTCACTCAATACTAATTAAAAACCCAAGAAAAAGTGCCTGAGCACTAGGCGAGTCCCTCTCGCCTCCTTGCCCTTTGTAAAGACAATCAACAGACCCAGCGTTTATTTCCCATTTCCTCTCGTCGCTCTCTCTTCTCCCTCTGTTGTTTATGAAGCTTGAACGCTCCTGTTGGGCGAGCAGGGGCAGATTGGGGGGGGGGGGGGTGGTATTGGTTGTGGTGGTGGTGATGGTGGTGGTGGTGGTGGTGGTGGTGGTGGTGGTGGTGGTGGTGGTGGTGGTGGTGATGGTGGTGGTGGTGGTGGTGGTGGTGGTGGCCGTCTAAGGGCAGCCGAGTGTGACTATGTAATGAGTCTGCTAATCGTAGCACCCAGCCGAGCGCACCGTCAAACCGCTGTCAACCCACGCCGTCGCCGCAGGCCTGGACGGGGGCCTTCTGATTGGCCGACCTCGTCGGCACGAGTGCCCGTCGAGGAGCCACGGTTAGTAAATGGAAATCATTTCATCGCGAACAGTGAGCGTCCATTCGGGGTGGTGAGCATGCAACAGCATTACAATGCTATTGCTGCTCACCTCCTGAAAGGATGCTAATTTGTAAACTCTGCAGACCTCATTTGAGCTGGTCTGGTGAACCGCCTGATTCAAATGCTGGTGGGTAGAACTGGACGTATTAACTCTGTTGACGTGGCTCTCGCTACGGTCTGCTTCAGAGAGGCAAAGACGGCATGACAATTTGTCTATTACTTTTTATTGAACTATTTATTCCGGAAGTGTCATTGAGGTTAGGCCGCTCATTTGCAAGAGAGACCTGACAATAATACATTCTCTAACCTGTATCATATACAGAAAAGTGACACACACGTATACCAGGAAATACGTACCACATCGTATAGGCTTTCAAGTCATTGCAATTCCTTTTCTTCTTTGTTTTTGTATACACACACTTTGTGTTGAAGCAATAATCGTACAGTAAAAAAAAGGAATTGATACAAGCGTGAGCCAGAGAAAGTAAGTGATGTGTAACTGTAATGTTATATTGAGCCCATTAACGTTTGTATAATCGCGTCGACCGTGTAGGCATACACACCTCAGGCTGAAAGCAGGGGCAGTGGTGCTGGGGAGTGTGAACATTAGTCAGGGAAGAAGCACTAATAGCATTACTGTTGTTCCGAGAACATCCGAGAAACATCTGGACGTGTTAGAGTGAAACAGCTGCATACCTTCATTACCGGCCGTACTCTGCATGCTAAATGCGTTTTCTTTCCGATGTTGTCGATAGCTTCTGCAGACGACGTCACCCTCAGTCTCGCATGCTGTGAGGGACCGGGCTGAACATAATGGGATTCATCTGGCAGTTGTCGGAATCATTGTTTGCTTCTTAATGATACCTCTCAGTTGAAATGTTATGCAAGGCTGGTGAGACAATTGGATAGGATGGCGCGATGGAAGGAGACATACCTACTGTACATATGAACACACACAATCCACACGCACACGGGTCTATAGATATGATGGAGTGATGGAAGGAGACATACATACTGTACATATGAACGCACGCACACAAACACACACGCACACACACACACACGCGCACACACACACACACACACACACACACACACACACACACACACACACACACACACACACACACACACACACACACACACACACAGGTTCTCTTCAGTCTTGTGTTGCGTACACATGTTAGTACTTAGCTACAGTATTCTAGAACAGTATTGCAGTACTGCAATCATGGGAATTGGCCGGTTTGGACGTTGGAAGTGGTCGATCCCAATTGGTCACGGGGTGAGCCAATGACGGAGGAGAACAGACGGCGACTGTTCCTACAATTCCAATCAAAACACTTGAAAGATAAGAACGACAAAAGGCTGAAGACGGCGTTTACTCAGCAGCCCGAGAACCCTTGACTTCTGAACATCCGATGAACTCTGACCTCTTTACTCCCGCTTTCCACTCTTATCGTCGAAATGCGTCATTCCTTGCTTGTTGGGCTAATAAACTCCGATTTCATCGTGAAATTCAATTCTAGCATTACGGAAGTATAAGTATATCGGAATGACTTCCGAACAACAAATTGATACTTGAATTGGGAACTCTGAGCTAAATGTTCCGTACGAAGATTCTTTGCAAATAAAGTTTATAATTATTATTATTTCAACAAGAGCAACGGTTTCAGCCTTAGTTAAATATAATATTTAGGAGATCAGCGCCAAGGTCAGCTCCAAAAGTGCTGGGGGAGATTAAAACCCATCTCACTCTCTCCAGCCGTCATAGTATGGATGTCTTTAACAATGGATGCCAATGCCTCACACCAAATAATTATATGGTATCATCTTCTCTTATTCTATTTGTTTTTCTAATCTATTTTGCATCCTGCACGCTCAACACATCTAATCTGCATAAAAACCCTGCAGAAAGCTCTACTGAACACTGCAGTTTAAACACATCTCCACATTTATTTCTGATAAAAACAGTTATTATGTTACCTCAGGAAACCCATAAAGGATCTAAGCGGTATAAATACATATAATCATCTCATTTTGTTTTGCTAATAAGTATAACTATGTTGACATAGTTATTTAATGTTGTCTGTCTGTCGTTATTCTTCAAGATATATTTTCGGCAGTGTGCATTATTCATCATTCACCTACCTGTCATTTTGGTTAGTTTGCTGAGTAAATCTTCCAGAATCTTTGTGGAAAACATGAGAAGTCAACGGAAATCCATTAAATTGCCTCATGTGGGAAAATGGAAACAGAACAAAAAATAATGCATGGAGTCCAAATATTCTGGAAGGTTTCATCATTGCAACTAACGAATATAGCCACTTGGTTGAAAAGGTACTTTGACCAGTGTGTCAGTGGTGGGAGTTCAGAGTTCATGTCAGAACACATCATGCAGTTCAACAGGAAACACGTGGAATTATGGACCTTTTTACTTATTCCTTTGATGAGTATTTTGTTTTGATTCTGATTCATCTGGTATCTTCTAGATAAAGCAAATGCATTATCTGACTTTTGAGATACTGTGCAAATTAACTCAACGTTGGTTATTTGAGTCGGATCAAACAAGCGCATTTGTAGAAATTAATTTTAAGGTTTCATCTAATTTCATCCAATTTGTTTTTTTTCTGATTTCCCCTGCAATACAATGAAAGCTTGAAATATAATGAACGCTGGGAATTTAAAAGCATACACCTGTGGGCAGTTCATTAGGTCAAGCACATTCACATTGTCCTCTCCCACAATTTCCGTTGGAAAAGGACTTCCATGATGGAAGAAAAATACTTGACCTGAACGAAAAGGATGAATCATAAGGCAGTCATAGCAACCGTTTATAATCATAGCAGGTCTTTAGTAAGGAGGAGAGAGACAAAGTCCTTACAACTCAGATTCCATTTTGTTTCATTACTGGGGTCTTTTTTGATGTGGACTGGATAAGAGAGCCAGATATTACCTTCAAAGCTTTGACCGTGTTGGGTGAATCATTCTTTTGCTCGCTCTCTCGCTCTCTCTCTCACTCTCCCTCTTGCTCTCTCTCTCTCTCACTCTTTCTCTTGCTCTCTTTCTCTCTCCCTCTCCCTCTTGCTCTCTCTCTCTCTCACTCTTTCTCTCCAATTGATCCATTTTGTGAGAGTAGTCTCGCGCATCATGGGCACTGGAAAATTCCAGTTCATCTCCTGTGCGAGGCCTTTTGATTGGACGGGGGATAAGCAGGTTATCATCTGGCTGGCGGGCTGAGATCTGCATTCATGGGACGGCCACTTTGCAGCGGCCGCGGCGCCTTGTTTTGTAATCCACTTCTGCCGACATCAGAGCGCCTCATTCTGTTTAATGTCAGAGGTGTCCTGTAGCCCGACAACATCTGCAGCGACAGGGTGTTCGGTTAGATCTGAAACCAAAGCATTCGCTAACCCACGAGGGCTTCAGTGTACTTCAGTAGGCCTACATGTTTTCCACTCAGAGGAACTCAGAGAGACAGGCGTTTGGTTAGATGTGAGGAGGGCATATCATATCTCACACAACATCACCATCAACATTGTGTTCAATCGTATGTACTGCTGATTCTATCTTCATAAACGAAGATAATTAAAGAGTAAAAATAACATTAAGGTAATTTGATTGGTATATGCATAACAGCGCATGTAACAGTATGTCATTGTATAACGTATAGAATGAAAAAATAACTTAATTCCAATCATTTGCACACCCCCACCATGTCTATATCATGGTTTCACCCTTTATGAGGTGCATGCTTGAGGGTACGTTTAAAAAAAGAAAGACGTCTAATTGCATTTGAAGCATGTCAACCACGATCAAATTTATTATCACAAAAGGAGGTTATTAAACATTTTGTACCTTCTCATAAAGTATGAATGGAGACATTTGCGAACAAAATTCAAAATCGTAGATTCGATTTTAATAGAGTCAATGACATGATTAAAGCCACCTTTACTCATCTGCTCTCCACAGATATGTTAAGCTTGCTGGTAGTTCTACCAGGAGGACTCAAATCACGCGCGGCTGGCCGCCAATCACCAATCACCAGCTACCAATCACCTGCCTACACCTGCTCTATAAAGAGTAGTCTAACATATGTCTTTGCTGCTCAGGTCTTCGTTCGACGCACCTCCATCCACCCCACCACCACCAGGTCGGCCTCAGTCTACTCAGTCTCCGCACGTCACCCTGGATCAGTGACGGGGCTCATGCCAAAGATTTACCATGCAAAATATTCCCATGTCGTTATTTAAATAAATCCTGTTCATACTTATCAGTGATCGAGTCTTTATGGGAGAATTAATATTTGCCTCCTATAGGAAACGGTGTTGCTTTTTTTTCTCCCTCTGAACTCGAGGTGAGACAAGGGTAGAAAATCTCCCTTTCTTTGTGTATTCTGGAAAAAACGAGTTCAACCATAATGAAAGAAAAGCGGCGAAAAGGGAAGAAGAAGAAAAGTCAGAACACCATCAGTCTAGTGATCAGCAAGATGACCCGCTGTGTGCGACCGCCCTGAACTGGATCGCGCCGGTTCTCACTGTGAGGCAGAAGCCTGCAAATCTTACCAAGCAGCTCTCACAAACCTCCCTCAGTCCGAAGACACACACAGAATTATTCATGGGGGTAAACCCATAGACACCTCGGTTATCTCTATGACCAAAGTTTTATCAAAACCTTCCCGAGTTTTTTCTTCTTCTTTTTTTTATCACAGACGATTCAGCAACAAGCGGAGATGGGTTTGAGCCCCGGGAGACAAGCAATGGCGGAAGATAATTCTCCCCTTATCGCAGAACTATTAAGCGCTTGTTAATCGCTTGTGAAAACACCCTGGAATTCTCGACAATCGTTAAATTGGAAGCAATTAAAAACAACTAAATAGATGAAATAATGTCCGCAACCTAATCCAGGTTAGACGAATCCTAGCGCAGTATTAAGCGCCGCGTTGGACAAAATAAAAAAATAACTGTAAAAAATCTAATTTTTTACAATAAGATTTAAAAAAGACTGAAGTTTTAGGGCTAGGCTATTGGACCAAAGTGCTACACAGACTACATATGGTGCAGAGAAACCTATCATGTTGATACTGTTGGACTCCACTGGGTAATGTGAAATCCAGAACATTGGCAAGCTGTAACATGTTTGTTTTGTTCCAACAGAACATTAATCCATTCCTTTTCAAAGAACGCTTTTACAGTTTTTCAGATGGAAAAAACAAGCCGTTTGATGTTAGGATAAATAGTTTATGAAAGTACACCATCTCCAAAGACTAAACGCTAGCTGTCTTGAAACTAGGAAGCACTAAAAACGGCCCTTGTCAGAAAGCGAAAAAACAACTTTCACCAGAAGCTTTCAAACTACAGCAGGAAATTATGGACTGGATGGGCTGTAGGCTTCTCAGCCGAAGCAAAGTCTTACTTCTCTGTAACGCCATTTTTTTTTTAGATCCGAACCATCTAACAACAACAAACAGGACATTATTTACTCTCTTCTTCCAAGCTTTACAAGTCCTGTTTGTTAAGGAACATATTTTTGGGTTCTTTGTGTCTCTGGGCCTGTCATTTTCACACGCGCCAGATAATACAAAAGAAGATACGTTTCAAGGGTAATCCAGCACATTATGCAGAAGTACATTGAGCCCTCCTTCATGGATTGGGCGGTGGTTGGGGCTGGGGTCATAGGGCTGCATCTCGTCGACACAGACCACTGCTCTGGTAGGAATCTTCTCCTCGGTATGAAAGGATTTTCACTGTAGCCTTGGTTTAATAATAATAATAATAATACATTTAATTTAGAGGCGCCTTTCAAGACACCCAAGGTCACCTTACAGAGCATATAGTCATCATAAATCGTTTAAAAAAAAAAAAACATTGTGGAAAAAAATAAATAAAAATAATAAATAAACATAAAAAATATAAAATAAATAAAACGGGAAAAATGGGGAACATAGGACCTTTTAAAAAAAAAAAAGGGTCCTATGTTCCCCGAGCGGGGATCATAGGACGCGGGGAACATAGGGATGACCCCCGAGGGGCAGACGGGCAGACAGATGCGCTTCTAGATTAATCTCCATTATATTAATTTTTAAATGTAAATACATGTTAAGATGGACGTCAAGGCAAATATACGTTAAGTTCAATGATGTTGAGGCCTTGTTACTGTACCAAATATAGGGGTTTTGACGGCGGATAGCTAGATAGTCGTTATCCATGCAAGGTTAGGGTAATCTGTACGTTTAGATGTGATGTTTAGGAAAACCGCGGGAGTGGAGGGTTTAGGAAGTCTTGCAATATTTATAAGATGCTGAGTTTGATATTACTGGGAATACGGATGGCTGCTTTAATGTGCTGACAGCGATATATTGTTTCTCTTTCTTCTGAGTAATGTACTTATTGTAAGTCGCATTGGATAAAAACCATTAAATGCCCTAAATGTAAATGTAAATGCTCGAAATGCTTGAAAACATGATGTTTGAACCAGTTTTGTTTAGTAACAAGTTGAAACTTGAAGCCCTAGTTCTTGTAAATCCTTAGGCGGACCGCCACAAAGTCCTTCAATGCTCCATCTCTCTATTGTTCTAACAAACACACCTCCATACACACCCATGCAAACGCAAGAAAAATGCAAATGCGTAGTGGCCCACACAAAAACACACAAACACACACACGTGCTATACAAGCATAAGGTGCAAATACAAACACACACACAAACAGCTCTATTGTTGCGGCTTCCAACGAATACCATTCAGGATGAATCAGCCAACATACGCAGGAAGGACCAGAGGAAGAGCGATCCAAGCCTGTGCTACAAGCTCCAGCACAGCTCAGGGCGTCCGGCTGCTGCTTTGGCTTCACGTCTATAATCTGATGCAGACCTCGAATCACAAATTTACATATTCCATCTATGTGCAATTTTCCTTTTAATATATTCCATATTTCGTCTTTCAATTGTAATGTGTAATATCCCATGATTATCGGCACTCTATGTATAAATATATATTTGATGTCCGTTCATAAAATGCGTAAACGCATGTTTATGTGTTCATATTCCTTCCTCTGTTTAATTCTTACGATTATTTTTCTATCTCAGGCAGAGCAACTGTGACAATCAATTTATTTTGGATTAATAAAGTGCTGAATCTGACACGCTGTGTCATCCTATATCGACCGCACCAGTCGATATTTCCCCCCATAAGTGTGCGTACTCGACGACCACTTTGCGCCCGCCCTGGATTCTTTCGCAACCGATTGGTAACCTTGGCAACCGCTTCTATTTGAGAACGTACGACGGTGAGGGTCGTTACCATGTTAATGTGTGTCCCGCTCAGTCGTCATCACGAGGCAGATTAAACACCTGAAGGGACGTTCAAGCCATTTTCAACATTGTATTGGTCTCCAGGTTTCCTCGAACGGCATATGGCTTTTTGCAAAGAATTCAGAATTTCCAAAAAATGGCATGCGCCTTCTGAGTGCCCGTCCCTCCCGGCCAAACCACACTGGCCAATCAACTTGGAGTTTGGCATTGAGATCCAGCTGCCTTGTTGTGGATAGCCTGGAGGCACTTCAGCACCTTGAACAACAGAACACCTGTGACAGGAGCATTAATAAAAAGTAACACATATCAAACCTTACCCACCTAACACGGCCATTGCCTGCCTGCAAGTGGTAGCCGCAGTAGTAGTAGGATTAGAAGTACTAGCTGTAGTAGTAGTAGTATTAGTAGTAATAAAGTACTGGTAGTGGTAGTACTAATATAAGTTTCAGTGCAGTACTAGCTGTGGTAGTAGTAGTAGTAGTAGTAGTATAGTACTGGTAGTGGTAGTACTAATATAAGTTTCAGTGCAGTACTAGCTGTGGTAGTAGTAGTAGTAGTAGTAGTACAGTACTGGTAGTGGTAGTACTAATATAAGTTTCAGTGCAGTACTAGCTACCCCAATCGAACTCAAGAGGTTAACCAACCAGTCAAGGACGTTTCCCACAGTAACAGGAGTGACACCCAGAGAGACGTCACCATGGAGGACAAGCCTGATGAACTGGACGGCTAATGGAACACCTTGCATAACGCCACAGCTTCCCTCCTTTCATATATTATGCACAATATGTACTATACTTTGATAAATTATGCACTGCTATATAATGTAAATGTATAATGCATCACTGTAGTCAGGGAAAATGAGGTGCATATTTAACAACTTAATATACACAGCACACACACACACACACACACAAACACACACACACACACACACACACACACACACACACACACACACACACACACACACACACACACACACACACACACACACACACACACACACACACACCCCTGTACTGTACAATCACCCCCAAACCACCCCAAACAGCGCAGGCCTGCTCCTCTTCTGTGCGAGAACCAGGCTACCTCATAAAGTCCGAGGCCGGGTTCTTCTGTTCCCGGCTGGGAAAAGCGAGAGAGGAGCAGGAAAGAAACACAAACGCCCGAACACAGGAACATTACCACGGAACGCCAGAGGCTTCCATCACAGAGTACAGAGACGGACAAACAGACAGGCAGACAGACGGAGAGACGGACTGACAGTGGTAGGTCTAGATCAGGATCAGAACAGCTGTCGTGTTCTACGGCGACAGCTCTTACGTCCTGACGAGGCGGCCGTGTCACCGAGCAGCTCTCAGATCTCTCCGGCCCGTTAAATGTTAGATGTGGCATGCAGTCTTAAAAAACGCTTGGTTCCATGCGGACGCCTCCATCAAACACTTTTTCTATTTTTTTCTTTCAGATATATTTTTGCATAAGCAGTTACTGTTTGTGCAGAAGATTTTTTATTCTTTTTGCCTTGCTTCAACAAATGTGTTCTCTTCTCTATCTTTCGTGTCTGTCTGTCAGTCTTTCTTGTCAGTCACGGCCTGCGTAGTTTGGTAAACCCAATTGCAAACCTGGTAAACCTATTTGCAGCCTCGTGCAAAAGGGAGATTTCCTTCGTTAAAGCAGGCAGACTGAAGCTAACTCGCAGCCAACAAGGAGCCGACAAACTGGGGCAGAAACTAGGGAATTTAAATACATGGAACCCAGGTGAATATATTACCATCCTTGCTTTCCTACCAACATGGCTCCCTAATCAGCCCTACCCTCTAATTGGATAGTTACATCATGCCTTTATTGTGATAGTGTGAGTGTTGTGATGCAACCTGTCAGCTGTGACACACACACACACACACACACACACACACACACACACACACACACACACATACACACACACACACACACACACACACACACACACACACACACACACACACACACACACACACACACACACACACACACACACACACACACACACACACACCTGCACAAACACAAACAATGTATTTTCGAAAATGTGTTTCGGGTATCATTAAAAGCAATATAAATGCAATTAATTATTAATAACGTAACACGAATTGAATTGTCTTTTTTATTATTATTATTTAAAAAAAAAAGCATTACTTATATACACAGTTGAAAAACATTCCATAGACGACACAAAGGAGAACAGGTAAGGGGGGTTTGGGCAGGCTTTTGCCATATCTTGCTTCTCTGCATGGGAGGTTGGATGTGCACCACTGCACACTCTTGCTGGGCTCATGCTGCTATAATACAAATTCGAACATATAGCCTTTAAAAATAACTTTTGTTGGGGTTGTATTTTGTCATATTTTTGTTATACTTCTGGATAGAAATAAAAAAATTATAAATATGGTGCTATGCTATCCAACCAGTGGCTACTGTCTCTCTCCCTCCCTCTCTATCTCTCTCTCTCCCTCTCCCTCTCCCTCCCTCTCTCTCCCTCCCTCTCTCTCTCTCTCTCCCTCTCCCTCTTTCTTTCTCTCTCTCTCTCTCTCTCTCTCCCTCTCTCTCTCTCTCTCTCTCTCTCTCTCTCTCTCTCTCTCTCTCTCTCTCTCTCTCTCTCTCTCTCTCTCTCTCTCTCTCTCTCTCTCTCTCTCTCTCTCTTTCTCCGCCCTCAAGTATACGTTTCAAGACATGGTGCAGATTTATTCAAAAAGCGAGGAAGGCTTTGTGACCGAGCCTGCTCCGCTAGAGGTGTGTTTGACGTCGAGGGAGAACGCCGTGTCCTTGGACTGAGGGACACAGCCAAACAGACTCATGAATCAAGACAGTCACAAGAAAGGTAATCTGAATCAAGCTCTTTGTATTCTCAACAGTGGCCCGTACTGCTCTGTGAAAAACAACCTCCTTCCCGTGGTCTCCTGCGGTGTGCTGACTTTGTAATGTGCTCTTCTGTATTTACAACAGGGGGTCTGCACCGAGTCCTGCATACGGACGCTCCACTGGACACATTACTCCCCTGTATCGGATAGATGATCAGATGATGTACTCGCTGTATCTGATTTGCTTTCGTTGATCAATTTCTCCCTGTGGGGGGGCCGGAGCGTGTCAGAGCACGGGGGCCGACGACAGCGCTACAGCAACAGTTGGAGGGTCTGTGGAGCCTCGGGGAAGGCTTCGGTGGGCTAGGAATGCTTCGCCACAGACTCTTGGGGCCTCGACCGACTCACCCATACCTCTCCCATGTGTCATCCACCAACACACCCACATCCGTCATGAATCCGTCATACCTCTTCCCCGCCGTCATCAATCCATATATCATCCAACCAATCGTTTCTCCATCCATCATCTGCCCATCCCTCCAAACATCATTCATCCAGTCATTTTTCCACCCACCCACCATTCATCCATCCATCATTCCCCGATTTAATCCAATTTATTCCGGGCTGCAGCCCAACTGACATCACAGGCTCACAAAGATGATTGGCCAATTATGCGTTGAATAGAGTGTTTTCTAACACATCATCATGCGCTGCACAATTGTTTTAGTTTCCTCCATTTGAGGCAGAACCACCAGTGGCTTAGCTGGCTTGCTCACAGACGGACGGGTCTGTCTAAACGCAGCTCTTCTGGTCGTTACGGCCTGAGCTATGTTAGGGAAATAAGACTGTTGGAGAGAGCGAGCGAGAGTGGGGAGGGGGACAGATAGATGGAGAGAGAGAACGAGAGGGAGAGGGAGAAACCTAATTAAACAGTTTTGTCTGATCTCACTGGTCCTTGATGTATCTCCTAAGCTTTGAGAATTTCCTGGAACTCTCAGAGTCTCTGGTGTGACACCGTGGACAAGAGTCAAAAGAATTAGCGATCCTAATTAGCCATCCTTAACTTCACTCATCTGCTCTGGTAAAATACTCTGGCTCCTGGGCCCCATTTCCTGATCCGTCTCCATCTGACGGAGACGTGCCCCGTGGACCACAGGCAATACATAGTCACCGCTCAACCGTGTGCCACCAAATTATTCATTTTTTTTTTCTACCAGCGTTGCGTATTGCATCACAATCAATTACTGAATCACAGAGCTAGACCTCCGCCCGCCAGCCTCTATAGTCTGGGGAAAGTTCAAGCACGACATGGTTTTGGTTTTAAGGAGGCTAGTATTTAAATGAGATTGAGAGGGATAGAATTCAAACCAGATATAGGTAGAATTTAATAGAAACAACAAACAAACTTGTATGGATTTGAAACCAGATCGATAGCAATTAGGCAAAATTGAGGGCAGATTGGATTTAAAGGACATAGAAGTAGATATAATTTAAAGGAGAAAGCGATATATTGACATCATTAAAGTTTGTTGGAGAGAGGTTGGGGAATTCAACGTTCCCCCTCTGTCTAAGATAGGAAGTACTTGCTAGAGATAGAAGTACTTGCAAAGTTGTTGTTTTTCAAACTCATAGTTCATCAAACCGTTGCCGCGGGATATGTTGTATCATAAAAAATAATCTTTTTTTTCTCCAAATCCCTCAGTGAGCGTGCAAGATTTCTGGCAATGGAAGATTAGCATTTTTGGTGATTTGATCAAATCACCAAAACACATCTCCAAGACAAAGAGCTGACTTCCCAATCATCACTAACACTGTTTTGCTAAAAGTCTCTCTTAAAAATAAAATAATAAGTATGAACGTAATGGAGAGAAAGTTTCATCTTTGGGATTTTTACTGCATTCATAATTTGTAGACGAATGTGTGGCAAGAAAAAAATATATTTTGATTGAAAATTTTTGGTTTTTGAATTGCATAAACTTCACATAAACTAGATGTCCGTTGGTGGTCTGTTCTGAGACTGCCCTTAAAGAAATAATAATAATAGCTGCTTTTATTGTGAAATAACAATCATTATAACCAGGAATTATTACTACACCATGCTGGAGTTGAAGAGGATAGACCCTGAGATCTGTGATGGAATTGAATATACCCTACTGTTCTAGTTTATTATTTTGTTTCAAACCATTCACACACACACACACACACACACACACACACACACACACACACACACACACACACACACACACACACACACACACACACACACACACACACACACACACACACACACACACACTTTAAAGAGGAATGCATGAAGCCGCTGGAAGACTGATGGCTCACAGCAGCTGTCCACTCTCTCTATCTCAGACTGTGTTGTTTACTTCCGCCATCCCCCCTCCCTCCCATCGCCCCTCTGGATCCCTCACTCGTTGACTGTATCCCTGCGTCTCTCACCCGTCTTCCATCTCTCTCGCTCTCCCATTCTCTCCCTTCTTCCTCACTGTCTTCGCCCCCCCCCCCTCTCCTACCATCTCCCTCGCTCGCTCGCCCATCTCTCCCATTTATTCTCGCCCTCCCATCTCTCCCCCCCTCCCTCTCTCACCATCCCCTCCACTCTCCCCCTCCATCTCCCTCCCTCCCATTTCTCTCATTCTCCCTCACGTTCCCTCCCCCCTCCCACTATCTCCCTCCCTCGCTCTCCCATCTCTCTCACTGTCCTTTACTCTTCTATACTCTTCCCCTCCCCACACCTGGATCTCTCTCCCCCTTTCTATCTCTCTCCCTTCCTCCTCGCTCCCTCCCCCTCCGTCACTCACCCCAGTATCCCTATCTCCTGTTCTCTCCCCCCATTCCCTCACTCTCCCCCCCTTCCTCTCTCTTTCTCTCCCTCCTCCACCTCCCTTCTCTTTCAGAAAGGCTCCCTGTAGCTCGGTATCTAGTGGGCGAGACGGGTGAGGGGAGGTGGGGGAGAAGAGGGGTGGTGGGGGAGAAGAGGGGTGGTGGGGGAGAGGTGGGTGAGCCGGGGTGAGGAGGGCTGAGGGGGCCCAGGTGGTCCGCATGGCTCCAGACCAGAGCACAGTCCTGGGGCATCGGCACTGGCGCTGGCAGGCTTATCATCCCCCCACAGAAGTGCTCTTTCATGCTTTTGATCTCGTATAAATTACTTTCTGGGGCTTTTTCGGTCGGGGCGGCTTCCTAACCTCCTGCTCCCCCTCCTCCTCCTCCTCCTCCTCCTCCGCCTCCGCCTCCTCCTCCTCCTTTTCTGCCCCGCCATGTGGTCCAATTGCAGGGGAGATCAGGGATTGGTTGGAGGGCGGAGTCGCGTGATCCGGTGCGGAGGATGTTTGCAGATGAGGGTCATCAGAATAGCCGTAGGCTGCTCCACGTGATATGAGGCTGATCTGCCTCTATCAAACCTCGATCTGCTACAGAGCTCCAGTAAGGG